>NC_080546.1:85133756-85238756 GCF_028640845.1 Ahaetulla prasina | reverse complement strand
GGAGGGAGGGAGGAAGGAAGGGAGGGAGGGAGGGAGGGAAGGGAAGAAGGGAAGGGAGGGAGGGAGGAAGGAAGGAAGGAAGGAAGGAAGGAAGGAAGGAAGGAAGGAAGGAAGGAAGGAAGGAAGGAAGGAAGGGCAATAACACTTATAGACCACTTCACAGAGCTTTACAGCCTTCTCTAAGCAGTTTACAGAGCATATCACCCCAGCAATCTGGGTCCTCATTTTACCAATCTCAGAAGGATAGAAGAAGAGATTTAACACATTTCCTTGTCAACCCAGCCCCAAAACTGAAAAAAAACAAAAACCCCAGCTATTATTTGTTCATGGAAGTAGATTGTTCATGAGATGATAGAAAACACATGAGCAAAAACTTGCCGGACCATACCTTTGGCCTATCTAATCCATCATTCAATTTTTTTTTTACTATCGGTTCTGTGGGCGTGGCTTGGTGGGTGTAGCAGGGGAAGGATACTGCAAAATCTCCATTCCCACCCCACTCCAGGGGAAGGATACTGCAAATCCCTTCAGAGACATTGCATTGCATTGACTGATGGCTATAAATTGGTCCAATTAGTCCAATGCTTTTTATTTATTTATTTTTTGCAGCTAGCCAAACTGGTACCCAGCATCCCATCTTGCATTAGAGGAAGGGGTGTCAAACTCGATTTCATTGAGGGCCACATCACAGTTCTGTTATACCTCGGGGGGCAGGGGGGGCGAGTGGGCATGGACAGGGTGGGTGTGGCCAGCTTGACCTCACTCATGTCAGGAGCGTCTGTGGCTGCCCGAGCACTCTTGCCAGAGAAAACGGGCTCCCGAGCTCTGTTTTTGGCTGCGATGGCCTCCTGCAACCCTCTGCCAGAGAAAATGGAGCTCGGGAAGGATGCATGTGGCCCTCCCAAGCTCTGTTTTTGTTGACAGGGCGGCCCCGCAGGCCAGATCTAAGCACTCCACGGGCCGGATCCGGCCCCTTGGGGCCTTGAGTTTGACACCCCTGTATTAGATGATTCCAGAATCAAATTCTGTGTTGTTTAAAAAGATGCGTTATGCATTATAAATTAAATTCTATGTAAAAGAGAGTTTTACCATCTCAAGATCATGGGTAACCATATATTTTACATATCAAAGGGCAATTGAAGGGGAAAACAACCACAACTACGTGTGAAGAGTCCCAACAGTAATGTATTCCTAATCGGCTACATCAGAAGAATCTCACCCAACTGAGTACATTTTCTTGGGAATGGCAAGGTAAGGCTTTGAGGATTCTGGGAGAGATTGGCCTGACCACTTCTTGCATCACAATAACTCAAAACATGAGCCTTTCTTAACTCCTCCTTCCAGCCTAGCTGAAGTTTCTACCACAGGCAACTCTGAAACTTATTTCTTTTTTTTTTTCTTACCTGTCCAGGAATGATGTAGAATCTCAATGCTGTTAGTTGAATGTCAAAATATATAGTTGATTGGAAGACCATCAGAAAAATACCAGGGTAGATTGAAAATATAACATCCTGGAAAAAGGCTTGTATGCTTTTGCGAAAAAGAATCCATGGGAGGAATGAAATTTAGCAGGTTCTGACAGGTTCTGGAGAACCGGTAGCGGAAATTTTGAGTAGTTCAGAGAACCGGCAAATGCCACCTCTGGCTCGCCCCAGAGTGGGGTGGGAATGGAGATTTTGCAATATCCTTCCCCCAGGAGCTGAGAGGGAATGGGAATTTTGCAGTAACCTTTCCCTGGAGTGGCATGGGAACGGAGATTTTGTAGTATCCTTCCCCTGGAGTGGGGTGGGAATGGAGATTTTGCAGTATCCTTCCCCTGCTACACCCACCAAGCCACGCCCACAGAACCGATAGTAAAAAAAATTGAATTCCACCACTGGTTCATGGATGTGTCCATGAAGTCACCCAGAGCTGTCTTGGACTTGACGGAAACTTCAGTATTTCCACTTTTTTCCACCCAAACTAATCCAAGCCCAGTGTAAGAATATTATATATGTGGAAAGATTTTTTCAACTAAAAATGCCCTTCGTATTTATGACCCTTGTTTTTTTTTTTTCTTAGCAGAAAGTAGAAGCCCTCTAGATTTCCAGAAACAACATATGCCATATGTCATGTGTAATTACAGCATAAGTAGAGAAGGGAATGCATTATTTATGGCCAGTGGAAAACCACACGGTCTGAGCTGGGACAGTCTTCCTCTTTTCTGTGTCTTTCAGGGTTTAAAGCCCTCTCGAAAAAATGTCAGTGGCATGTACTTTAAGTCATAGCATTTTGAATAATTTTAGATTTCAGGAATATCAACATCCAAGGTACAAGAGATTTTTTTCACCCCTACCCCCCCGCCCCACTGCTTAAAGTCTATTCCTGTAAAATAAAACTGTGGCTTTGGATTCTATCCATAAAGGAGAAAGCAGGAATATTAGTATGGGTAGTATTGTGACCCAGGCCCAAGTAGGTAAACTTAGTCCGTGGAAAAAACAAACTTCATTCGAACAGCTGGGAATTACTTCATTCCCAGAGTTGTTCAACTCAAAGTAAAACAAATGCCTCCCAACAAAAATTCCTCAGTTATCTCACAAACCTTAGTCCAATTAGGCAAACTGCCAAAGGCCCTTCCTGGCAAATGTCCAGAAGCCACAAAAACAAAGACATATATGAAGCAGAAGATGGAGCAGAAGACGCAGCTACAATGTTGTTTTCCAGTAAAGCTCAAATGCCATTATTGGTCTTTTTTAAGCCTTATGGGAGGGGCCAATCATCTCTTGGCCTTACTCCTGAGTTGTCCTCTCTGCTTGAGCTGCTCTTGCCTTCTGGCAGCTCTTCTCATGTGTGCATTAGGAACTGGCTCCTCCTGTTCCTCTGCCTCACTACTATCAGTCTCTGGAGACTCTGGAGTCCGCACCTCACTTCCCGATGGCCCTGGCCCCACCTCAGCCTCATCGCTGTCCGACTCCGTTGCCAACTCCATAGGCTGCTGACAGACCACAATAGGTAGACCATAATTTCCCTTGTTCAGTCATAAGGGGGTATAATCCTTATATTGTGAGCCAGGAACAGATTATCAATCAATGCTTCTGGACTCCTTTCGTAAATGTAAACCAAATAGATTTAATGGTTGAATTTGTTAAAGCTGACACAGAGTTGCTAAGGGACAAAACTGTAAATACACAGATTCCTTTTTCTCCACGTCACGAGTTGAGTAGTTTGCTGGTAGAGAATTGTTTATCCTTGTTAGCTCTTTCAATCAACAATATGGAGGCAGCGAGGCTTAAATGCCTAGATGTTAAAACATATCGAGTGCTTTGAAAATAGAATAGAAACATCCCTTGTTAATATTCTTGTGTAGTTATAACCTTCACCGCAGTGGTGAAATCCAATTTTTTTTTTACTACTGGTTCTGTGGGTGTGGCTTGGTGAGCGTGGTGTGGCTTGGTGGGCATGGCAGGGGAAGGATACTGTAAAATCCCCATTCCCACCCCACTCTGGAGCCAGCCAGAGGTGGTATTTGCCGGTTCTTCGAACTACTCAAAATTTCCACTACCAGTTCTCCGAACTGCTCAAAATTTCTGCTACCAGTTCTCCAGAACCTGTCAGAAACTGCTGGATTTCACCCCTGCTTCACAGGCACACCTATGCACTATCCTGGATTCACACTCAGAATAACAGAGTTGGAAGAGACCTTGGCGGTCTTCTCGTGTAAGCCCCTGCTCAAGCAGGAGTCCCTATATCATTTCAGACAGGTGGTTGTCCAACCTCTTTTTTATCTATGATTTTCCTGGTAAAGTCTTAGATATTCCTTAGATCAAACAGAGAGATGTCAACATGCTTTCTTAAGGACCCTGATTTCAAGAGTTTGCAGAACATCTAGTTTGCCTAGGGAGAGGGAGAGAGGGAGAGACAGAAAGAAAGAGAGAGAGAGAGATGGAGAGACAGAAAGAGCGAGGGAGAGAGGGAGAGGGAGGGAGAGGGAAAGAGACAAAGACAGAGAGAGAGAGAGAAAGAGAGAGAGAGAGACAAAGACGGAGAGATGGAGGGAGGGAAGGAGAGAGGGAGGAGGAGAGAGAGAGATGGAGAGACTTGAGGGAGGGATGGAGAGTGGGAGGGAGAGGGAGGGAGAGAGACAGAGACAGAGAGATGGAGAGACGGAAGGAGGAAGGGAGAGAGGGGAGGAGGAAAGGAGGGGAGAGGGAGAGACAGAGAGGGAGCATTAGAGCCAACAATCAGCCCTTTTATATCCAAAGGTTTAAGATGACATCCTACAGTTCAAGAATCAGTTAATCTCTTCTTATAGCTCTCTAGAGAGCACCAATGAATACCAGATGGATAATTCTGAGTGGCAAAATTTGCATCGGTATATATCCTCAACCTTCCATTGATGTATCTTGACCCTGGACTGTACAAGTTAATACAGTACCCTTAGCCCTTCAGTGGACATTGCCTGCATCATTTAATAGGTCAGTTCTCTGATGTTAAGACATCACCTGGCAATTAATTTCTCTGCAACATTGACAATGACACCTCACTGCCAGATAGATGACTCAGAGTTGGCTCAACTTAATCATCATTGCTAACTCTGGCTCCTACGCTGAGCAGAAGGTAGTGAAATTCTTAGATAAGTTTATGCTTATTCAGCCACTCTGCTCAATCAGCTGTGAAGACCGTGTCATGAGGGAATGTAAATGACTTAATTGGCGGAGGAAGAAAATCCATATAAACCACTTGAACATCACCCGTTTTTTACAAATGATTTTTTTAATCCCTGCAGAGAAGTCTGAAAATGGTTTGGGAAAGCATATTGATCGCAGAATTAAATCATAATGTGCCTGTCAACCCTTGTCAGGAGAGAAATATTTTAAACTTCTGTTGTGGATCTCTACTCGGGAACTGAATTTAGGATAGATAGATTCCTTATTTAGGTGTTCCAGAGATTGATGGATTTGCTTTTTTTTTTGAGGTCATCTGTCGGAGATTGCCTGAAATCTCTTCAGTTTCAGAACTCTGCACACGCGTTTCAGATTAGAATATACAAAACATTTATACAAAACATTTGCTGGACCGATTCTCGATTACAGCTCTTCTTCTCTGGAACCCACACTGCATATCGGACATTAATACAATTGAGCGCGTCCAGAAATATTTCACAAGAAGAGTCCTCTGATCGCAGCAAAATACCTTATGCCACCAGACTTGAAATTCTGGGTTTAGAAAATTTAGAACTACACCGCCTTCAGTATGACCTGAGCATAGCTCATAAAATCATCTGCTGCAATGTCCTTCCTGTCAATGACTACTTCAGCTTCAACCACAACAATACATGAGCACACAATATATTCAAACTTAAAGTGAACCGCTCCAATCTTGATTGTAGAAAATATGACTTCAGTAACAGAGTTGCTAATGCCTGGAATGCACTACCTGACTCTGTGGTCTCATCCCAAAATCCCCAAAACTTTAACCTAAGACTGTCTACTGTTGACCTCACCCCATTCCTAAGAGGTATGTAAGGGGCGTGCATAAGAGCACCAGCGTGCCTACCGTCTCTGTCCTAATGTTCCCTTTAATTGTATTCATTTTATGTATTCAATTCATGCTTACACTTATATATTATTTGATATGTATTTGACAAAATAAATAAAATAAAATAAAATAAAAAAATTAGAATAGAATAGAATAGAATAGAATAGAATAGAATAGAATAGAATAGAATAGAATAGAATAGAATAGAATAGAATAGGCAACTTGATAACTTCTGGATATTATGTATGGTGGTATTCAGCCGGTTCATACCGGTTTCAGCGAATTGGTAGCAGCGACTGTAATTACTGGACATAATACTGACCTATTTAGCCATGTTTTTGAGGTCAGGCACATGAGTGGAAGGAGTATACATGAGCAAAGCACATGCATGGGAGGCCAGGCACATGCGCAGATGGTGCATGAGTGAAGTGAGCGTCCACACACATGCGGTGAACAGGTGGTAAGAATATTGGAAACCCACTGCTGTTATGTAAAGGTAAAGGTTCCCCTCGCACATACGTGCTAGTCGTTGCCGACTCTAGGGGGCGGTGCTCATCTCTGTTTCAAAGCCGAAGAGCCAGCGCTGTCCGAAGATGTCTCCGTGGTCATGTGGCCGGCATGACTCAACGCCAAAGGTGCACGGAACGCTGTTCCCTTCCCACCAAAGGTGGTCCCTATTTTTTCTACTTGCATTTTTACGTGCTTTCCAAACTGCTAGGTTGGCAGAAGCTGGGACAAGTAACAGGAACTCACCCCATTACTCGGCAGCACTAGGGATTTGAACCGCTGAACTGCCGACCTTTTGATCGACACGCTCAACGTCCTAGCCGCTGAGCCACTGTGTCCCTATTGCTGTTATGTACATATGTTTTATTATTATTATTTATTTATTCATTTATCCAATTTTTTTTCTATATCTGTCCTTCTCACAAGATATGACTTGTGCATCAGACCCACCCTTGTGACAAGTGACAAAAGATTATGGGAATTGTAGTGTAAAAGTTTATAAAATGCTAGATTGCCTATCGCTGCTTTCGAATCAATTTCCTCCTCAGTCGGAATGTCTGAAGGGATGTTACATTTTTGACAGCATGAGAACCGATAACAGCTTTATACCTATTAAATTTCCAACATACTCTTAAATCCATTATATGATCTGAAATGTACAATTATTCATCACTTAAAAATTCAGGAAGACTATATTGTTCTGCATAATGTGTGAAAAAGTTCCCTTGCTTTATTGCAATCTATGTATTTTATTCGTTTTGATTTGGATTTCCCCCCTCCCCCGGAATTGTCTTTTATTACCTTTATGTCATCCTATATCACCAAATTCACTAGCTGAGGTGGGGCAGTGATGCGTGAATTACATTGAATAAATAAATCTCAAAATGTTCATATGAAATTGTTGAAGCTCAGTTGTTTAAGTTTCCACCGTAAGATTGAAACCATCAACCAGGTCAGGCGAATATCTCAGTCATCATGTTTCACAAATTATTTAAAAATATTCAGATACTATACATTTAAAAAAAAACAAAACAACCCAAAACAGTTGATAAATTTACGCTAGCGGAATAAAATGGGAAAGTTTCAGAAGAGTGCATTAACTCGTTAACATTATCAATAAGTTGCGTGTGAAGTAAAGTAGAAAGCACTTCCCTTGTGTCTATGGGGGAAATAACCAGGCAGCTATTTCAGATAAAGATATAGTTTTGATTTCTCTCTCAGTGTCTAGCTGAAAATAAATAGTTATGAATATTTATTTTATTTTTATTTATTTATTTATTTGCATTTATATCCCGCCCTTCTCCGAAGACTCAGGGCGGCTTACACTATGTCAAGCAATAGTCTTCATCCATTTGTATATTATATACAAAGTCAACTTATTTTCCCCAACAATCTGGGTCCTCATTTTACCTACCTTATAAAGGATGGAAGGCTGAGTCAACCTTGGGCCTGGTGGGGCTTGAACCTGCAGCAATTGCAAGCAGCTGCTGTTAATAACAGACTGTCTTACCAGTCTGAGCCACAGAGGATATTTTGAACCTGCACATTTTCTTTCTTCATAGTGCAGCCTTTTCCAAGAAGTCTTATGAATTAATATTCCAAGCAAGCCATGCCCTTGTTAGACATATATTTGCAAAACTGGGAGAAATGGTACGCACATACATATACTATTTGTAGCTCAACTTTGGTTTCTGTAATAATTTTGGGGTTGGATGCAAGATAATTTGGTTGCCCTTCGGCCCACTGCACACTTTCAAATTAATTAGTCATTATCAGATAATTGTGATTGATTGTTCCCATAAAATAGCAGCCTTGGTGCAGGGGTAAAATGCTCCCAGTTCAGACCGGATCAGTTGATCCGATAGCAATGGCAACAGGGGGTTCAGAGAACTGGTAGCAAAAATCCCTGCCCCCCTCCCCCTGCCCATGTCCACCCAATACCAGGTCGCCCATTTCCCCACTTGCTGCTACTTTTAAAAAATGCTTTTAAAAGGTTAAAAAAAAGGCTCTGACGATCACAGCTGAGCCACGCGATCGTGAGAGCCTCTTTTTTTTTTACTTTTAAAAGGATTTTTTTACAACCTATTCGGCCGAAAAATGCTTTTAAAAGTAAAAAAAAAATTGTGCGCCACAGCTGATCACTCCCCCCCGCGCTGTTCTACGCACCCCATGCCTCCTTTTGGTGTGCATTGCATGTGAGCCTGCACCTTGCATTTGGTATGTGGTCCGCACACTGTGCATGCGCAGCCAGTGAACCGGTAGTAAACTGGTTCAGATTTCACCACTGCCTTGGTGGTGCATGGTTACTGGGATCAAGATTGAGCCTTCCGTCCTTCCAAGGTTGGTAAAATGAGGACCTAGATTGCTGACTCTGTAAATTGCTTAGAGAGGGCTGTAAAGCACTGTGAAGCAGTATATAAGTCTAAGTGCTATTGCTATTGCAGGCTAATTCTGCTCACTGCCAGGAGTTCAGTCTTGACTGGCTCAAGGTTGACTCAGAGGCTTTTTTTCTGAAGCTCTGTTTGGGGGCTTCTTTTCTGAAGCTCTGTTTGGGAGCTTTTTTCCTAAAGCTCTGTTTGGAGGCTTTTTTTCTGAAACTCTGTTTGAAGGCTTCTTTTCTGAAGCTCTGTTTGGAGGCTTTTTTCCTGAAGCTCTGTTTGGGGGCTTTTTTTCTGAAGCTCTGTTTGGAGGCTTTTTTTCTGAAGCTCTGTTTGGGGGCTTCTTTTCTGAAGCTTCTTTTCTGATGCTTTTTTTAGCCTCTGAAACCACCATTTGAGAAGCTGGGCAGGGCATTTGGAGTATAAGACGCACCCAGTCTTTTTTTGGGGGGGGGAAAGGTGCGTCTTATACTCTGAAAAATACGGTATATTTGAAAATCACACATGTGGCTAAGTGGAGATCAGAATAAAAAAAGAAAAAGCAGAAAGCAGAAAACTTGGGGGAAGACAACAGATGTTTGCTCATGTATATCATGAATAAATGATCTGAACCAAAAGAAAGTTGTCACAGTTGATACCTGATATTTTTCTCATTAGTTCCAAAAGATATCGGCAATGAGAAGGATACTCTGTCTAAGTAAGGTTTTGAGCGGAAGAAAGGAGGTTGTATTTCCTGGAACAGCTGCTTATAACAACCTTCAGATCTGTTCATTCATTACTCATCTATTTATCATTACCTATGCCATGGTATTCACAAACATGTACAAGATTTTATCGTATATTTTATTGATCTTTTATTCTCCAGTAAAGGCAAAAGTCCTTAGGTAAGCCACCTTGCTCCCCTTTTCCTCATACAGGTAGAACAAGAATTTTAAAGAGATCGTGAGAAGTGAACAGGCCACACTTGGAATACTGCATTCAGTTTTGGTCGCCACGATGTAAAAAAGATGCTGAGACTCTAGAAAGAGTGCAGAGAAGAGCAACAAAGATGATTAGGGGACTGGAGGCTAAAACATATGAAGAACGATTGCAGGAACTGGGTATGTCTAGTTTAATGAAAAGAAGGACTAGGGGAAACATGATAGCAGTGTTCCAATATCTCAGGGGCTGCCACAGAGAAGTGGGAGTTGGGCTGTTCTCCAAAGCACCTGAGGGTAGAACAAGAAGCAATGGGTGGAAACTGATCAAGGAAAGAAGCAACTTAGAACTAAGGAGAAATTTCCTGACAGTTAGAACAATTATTAAGTGGAACGACTTGCCTGGAGAAGTTGTGAATGCTCCAACACTAGAAATTTTTAAGAAAATTTTGGATAGCCATTTGTCTGAAATGGTGTAGGGTTTCCTGCCTGGTCAGGGGGTTGGACTAGAAGGCCTCCAAGGTCCTTTCCAACTCTGTTGTTGTTATTGTTACTTTATACTGTCCACACTTGGAATGCTATGTACAGTTCACTATGATACCAAGAAAAAAAAATCTTAGACCTTAGAAAGTGAGTAGATGTCGTGTCCCACTCCTCCTCTGACGGCCGGGTCGGGGAAGTCCGTATCTAGCGTGGCTGCAAAGCCTCTGCAGCTTTGCCAAAGTTCTGTCAGAGTTCTCAGGGCAGGCAGGAGACCAGGATGTGACTTCAGCAATCCAATTTAGACTTTGCCTGACTCAAAGAATGCCAGAAAGCAGATCCTTTATATAGGCCATGGGGTGTGGCTCCATGACTCAGCACTTATCCAGGCCTGCCCCTCCCTTCCTTTTGCTGACGTCGCCTCTCCACTCTCCGGAAGCAGGGATCTGTCCACCCTCCAGCTGCCGGTAATTCCAGCTCGTGACTGGCTTCACACTCCCCAGGCTCACATGCTGTGGGGAAGGGGCCCAGCTGCTCTGTTTGTCCAGGCATGGTGCCAGGACTGGGGGCTGGAGGCATGCCAGGACATTCTTCTGCACTATCAGCGTCCGGCAGGAGACGAGAGGGGCCCAGCTGCGGAGAGGGGGGTGAGCGAGGCACAACAGTATATGTATATATAGGTATGCCGGTCTTTTTAAACAATGCTGAACAACATTTTAAAGTTGACAAAATATTATGGGCTAGATTTGAAATTATGAGAATGCATGATATATTATTCCCTACAACAAGGGAAGTTGAAATGGTTAAAATGTTTCTTTTATCCAAATAAGAGATGATATCTAATTTTGTCTCTAGTTCCAAATTGCTTCCAGATTTTGTATTTGCAATGAGAGAGAGAGAGAAATGAAACTTTGATTCTGTTTTTGTAAATTAGACAGGCTTATTGTTATAGAAATGGCTTGTACATATTGCTGTGTAAAAGGAAAAAGTTGTAGTTGTAATGTTGTTACCTTTGACTGTGTCAAAGAGAGTTGGAAGTTGGTGGCTTTTTTTCCTTCTTTTTTTTCTCCCTTTACACTTTTTCCCTTCCTCTCTTCTTACTTTTCCATGATTTTTGTTTTTTGTATTTTATACGTCGATAAACTAATAAAAAAGTTTTAATTTGAAAAAAAAGAAAAGAAAGTGAGTAGAGAAAAGAAGACCAACAAAGATGATCGCCACAATGTAAAAAAAGATGTTGAGACTCTAGAAAGAGTGCAGAGAAGAGCAACAAAGATGATTAGGGGACTGGAGGCTAAAACATACGATGAACGGTTGCAGGAACTCAGTATGTCTAATTTAATGAAAAGAAGGACTAGGGAAGACATGATGGCAGTGTTCCAATATCTCAGGGGTTGCCACAAAGAAGAGGGAGTCAAACTATTCTCCAAAGCACCTGAGGGTAGAACAAGAAGCAAGGGTGGAAACTAATCAAGGGGAGAAGCAACCTAGAACTAAAGAGAAATTTCCTGACAGTTAGAACAATCAATAAGTGGAACAACTTGCCTGCAGAAGTTGTGAGTGCTCCAACACTGGAAATTTTTAAGAAAATGTTGGATAGCCATTTAAAATGGTGTAGAGTTTCCTGCCTGGGCAGGGGGTTGGACTAGAAGACCTCCAAAGTCCCTTCCAACTCTATTATTATGTTATGTTATGATAAAGCAGCTGAAGCTAAATTATATGAGGAATGGTTGAGAGAGCTAGGTATGACTAGCCTATTGAAAAGGGTGGGATCCCACCAGTTTAACAACCGGTTCGCTAAGAGTGTGTGCACCAGATATGCGCTGTGCATGTGTGCACAGTTTGGAGAAAACTCACCTTCCGCATTGCTGCGGGCAAGGAAAACAGCTGAGGGGCGGCAATCCACTCTGCCGCGCCGATCAGCTGGGCCTCGGAAATGGAAATATAGGTGAGTATGATGTGGGGGTGGGTGGGTGGTCCCACTTCAAAATCGGAGCGACCGGTTCACTCACGGCTGATAGTCGGAGATAACAGTTCACCCGAACCGGTAGAACCCCACCACTGCTATTGAAGATAAAGATTAGGAGAGTCATGATAACTGTCTTCCAGCACTTGAAGGGACGTGACAGAGAAGGTGTGAATGACTTATTCTCCAAAGCACCTGAAGGCAGAGTAAGAAATAATGGGTGGGAGGTTATGAAAGAGACATCCAATCTACAAGTAAGGAGAAATTTTCTGACAGTGAGAATAATTTAATCAATGGAATAGTCATCTCCCAGAGTTGTGAGTGCTCTATCCCTAGAGGTTTTCAAAAATAGACCAGAAAACTATTTGACTGGGATGGTATCACTCATAACCACAGACTTGCGGTCATAGTGACCACAACAGTTTTCCAAACAGTTTTCCAAACACCCCTATTTTTAGAAATGGACCATTCTGGTTGTGAATAGCTTTTGTTTCCCCACCAATAAGAGTGTATGCAGCACTGCACTTACGGAAGTTATTTGGTGTATTTCTGTAGCGGTGTTTAAATTTGAATTGCGGTCATTTTGACCGCAGATCTTTGTTAATGTATATATATTTTTTATAATGTTTATAACATTTTCTGCCCAAAAGAGTGTGATTTGGTGACCCAAACTTCGAAGAAACTGTTCTAACATGGTATGGAGAAGCAGAAAGTGATCTGAGTGAAGTGGAATCAGATTGCAACAAAAATTTTTGTGATAGACGATGAAGAACCTGCCACCGCCGCCAATTCTGACATCAACGATAATGAAGCCAGATACAATCTACGCCATGCAATAATTTATTTGGCAAGAACAAATTCAAATGGTCTTCTGCACCTTTTGGAAGCAATAGATCCAGGGCCTCTGTGGCTCAGACTGGTAAGACAGTCTGTTATTAATAGCAGCTGCTTGCAATTACTGCAGGTTCAAGCCCCACCAGGTCCAAGGTTGACTCAGCCTTCCATCCTTTATAAGTTAGGTAAAATGAGGACCCAGATTGTTGGGGGCAATAAGTTTTTATTTATTTATTTATTTAATTTGCATTTATATCCTGCCCTTCTCCGAAGACTCAGGGTGGCTTACACTATGTCAAGCAATAGTCTTCATCCATTTGTATATTATATACAAAGTCAACTTATTGCCCCCAACAATCTGGGTCCTCATTTTACCTAACTTATAAAGGATGGAAGGCTGAGTCAACCTTGGGCCTGGTGGGACTTGAACCTGCAGCAATTGCAAGCAGCTGTGTTAATAACAGACTGTCTTAGCAGACTGAGCCACCAGAGGCCCTTTTATATTATATACAAAGTTAACTTTGTATATAATATACAAATGGATGAAGACTATTGCTTGACATAGTGTAAACCGCCCTGAGTCTTCGGAGAAGGGCGGGATATAAATGCAAATAAAATAAAAAAACTGCTAGTCACAATATTGTAGTGCAATTACCTGGACTACGGCCAGCAGCTAGAGCGTTCATTATGACCTTTTATGTCTGTAAAAAGCATAGCTGAAATAGTACATCTGTGGTTATGGGTTAAGTTGTTCTCCCTTGAGCAGGGGGTTGAATTAGAAGATCTCCAAAGTTGCCTTACAACTCCTACGATTCTATGTTCTGACTATGCTATCATTGTGGACACGCTATCATTTACACACAGTCATAGTCAACCTACTGCTATGATTGAGGGAAAAGAGATTTTACGAACGGAACTGGCCAAGAATGGGAATTGGATTGCATTAAATCAGCATGGTTAGGAAGACTTACAGTTTGAAGCCTAAGGCTATTTGATAAGGTTGTGTTGTATGAAATGTTGTATCTAAAGAACCATTGGGAGGTAATCACCAATGATGCTCGGCTGAACTAACACTTACGTATCACGGAAGACGGATTCCTTGGCGTAGATTCCCACCTAAGAGTTACTGCTCCCCATTTACTTGAGATTAAGTAAGCATCACGGAATAATAATATAACAGGCAGTTGTTTGATAATGCATAGAAACACAAATTAGAATCTGATAATGTGAAAGAAGGGCCTGAGATTCAGAGCTAGAAGAGAAACACATGCACATAGTCCCTTTATGGTTTCCAGTGGTTAATTTTATTTTATGAGGTTTTTTTTAAACAAAGGTCCTGTCAAGTGAAATGAAAGCCACTACATTTAGCAAAATTGATGGTATTTTTCATGCAAGGTTAGGAATATTCTGATTGGGTTTTTGTTTTGTTTTTTGGTTAATGTACATGTACTGTGTATAGAAAATTAATTCTGAATGTTCATGTTCTACAACGTTCAACTGGAGTTGCATACAGACCTTTTCCAGTAAATTTGTAACTTTTCTAATTGTTCAGTGTTTGCTAAGGTAGTAGTTTTAATGATTCCAAAATGAGATGCAGCTGTGGAGAGAGAGAGACAGAGAGACAGACAGAGAGAGAGACAGAGACAGAGAGAGAGACAGAGACAGAGACAGAGACAGAGACAGAGATAGATGGAGATGCCAGATATCAGTATGGTCCCCAACTGGGTGATCCACAGGTAGTCCTAAATGTACAACCACAATTGAGAGAGATACAGAGAGACAGAGAGAGGGAGAGAGGGAGAGAGGGAGAGGGGAGGCGGGAAGGGGAGGGAGAGGGACGGAGAGGGAGAGACACAGAGACACACAAAGAGAGAGTTGGAGGGTTGGAAGGGGAGGGGAGGGAGGGGGGAGGGGGAGGGAGAGGGAGAGACACAGAGACACACAGAGAGAGACAGAGACAGAGACAGAGACAGAGTCAGAGATAGAAATACCAGATATCAGTACGATCCCCAGCTGTGTGATCCACAGGTAGTCCTCAACGTACAACCACAATTAAGAGAGAGAGATAAACAGAGAGAGAGAGAGATACAGAGAGAGAGAGAGAGAGAGAGTTGGAGGGAGAGGGGAGGAAGAGGCACAGAGAGAGAGAGGATGGTTTGTATTAAATCATCCAGGTAAAGTTTATTTTCATTCAGGTTTGACTCCTGCTGATTTCCTGGACAATATATCTTAGAAACAAAGCAGAAGGTTTTTTGGTTTTTTTTGCTATTCTTACCTCTTGGGTTTTGTTTAGTTTTTCCTCCCAGCCTAGCCTAGAGCATTGGCATGCCATACAGATTCCCCTTCCAAGTATTAACACATTGTGACCCTACTTAACTTCCGAGCCGGACAAGGTCAGCTGTAGATTATCCAGTGTCTTCTTCAACTCAACCAGACAGGAAAAATATTGACTCTCAAACCTCTCTACTCCTTATGCAAAGCATTTAAAAGAGGCTCTTTGCAAAGCAATGGGGAGTCTGAGTGAACAACATTGTCTTGAAGCATTTAAAAGGAAGCATCTTTTTTTGGAAGTTTTGCCTGGTGTCCTGGAAAGCTGCGTCAGTCTGTCTGTCCATATGCGTGTGTAGCATGACATGTTTTAATGACCGCCCCAGATAATGCGTTCTCCATGCCTGCAACCATAATTGTTTAATTTGGATGGTATGAGGCTCCTGCCCTTGAACAGTGGGTTGGACTAGAACAGGGGTCACCAACTTTTCGGCCCTCAGGGGACCACTAAATTCATAATTTTAAATCCTAATTTAATATTAGGATTAAATTAGGATTAGGCAGATAACTAATACAATCTGCCTAATGACTAGCTGAGTGGGTGTGGCTAGGTGGTCATGTGACTGGGTGGGCATGGCCAACTTTATTTATTTATTTTTTATTTATTTATTCATATTTTTATACCGCCCTTCTCCGAAGACTCAGGGCGGTATACAGCAAATAAAACAACAAAAATCCAAAACAAATTAAAATACTATAACAAGTTTAAAAATCTAATTCGACCGCTGTATACTTAAAATATTAGCTAAAATTTTTCAAAAGCTAAAACCCTGTTAAAAAACCCACTAAATCCCCCCATATTAAAATCAATCAGGCCAGCCCCGCTTGGTGAAAAAAGAAAGTCTTGAGCTCGCGTTTAAAGGTCCGGAGATCAGGGAGGAGACGGAATCCCACCGGCAGCTCATTCCATAGAGCCGGGGCCCCCACAGAGAACGCTCTTCCCCTGGGGGCCACCAGCTGACATTGGCTAGCCAACGGCACCCTAAGAAGGCCCTCCCTGTGAGAGCACACTGGACGTACCGGACAATGGGAGGTAACTGGCGGCAGCAGGCGGTTCCGTAAATATCCCAGTCCAATGCCATGGAGCGCTTTAAAGGTGATAACCAACAACTTGAAGCGCACCTGGAAGACCACCGGCAACCAGTGCAGCCTGCGCAGGAGAGGTGTTACATGGGAGCTATGAGGAGCTCCCTCAATCCCCCGCGTGGCCGCATTCTGTACCAGTTGGAGCCTCCGGGTGCTCCTCAAGGGGAGCCCCATGTAGAGAACATTGCAGTCTTGATGTCACTCATAATGAGGAGGGCCTCGCTGGCCTCTACTCGCCCCCTCCCCTCCCCTCCACTCCTCACCTGCCCACCCAGGCTCCTTAGGGCCCCAACAGGAAGCAGTTGTTGGAACTGAGAAGCCCCCATGAGAAAGATTTGGCAAAACAGCTCAGTTCAGATTGAATCTGACCAAGAAGGAGGCTCAGCAGAAGCACCTCACTGAGAACTACAAGCAGAGGGAGTGCAAGGCCAGGTAACAGTGCCTGGAGTCTCAGTGGGCTGAGATCAGAGGTGGGTTTCAGCAGGTTCTGACCAGTTCTGGAGAACTGGTAGCGGAAATTTTGAGTAGTTGGGAGAACCGGTAGTAAAAATTCTGTCTGGCCCACCCCCATCTATTCTCTGCTTCCTGAGTCCCAGCTGATCGGGAGGAAATGGGGATTTTGCAGTAATCTTCCCCTGGAGTGGGGTGGGAATGGAAATTTTATAGTATCCTTTCACTGGAGTGGGGTGGGAATGGAGATTTTTTCAGTATCCTTCCCATGCCACGCCAACGAAGCCATGCCATGCCCACCAAGCCACACCCACAGAACCGATAGTAACATTTTTTGAAACCCACCACTGGCTGAGATGGTCAGCCAGTTCCAGACCATGATGCAGTCCCACTGGAACAAGGCCCTCTTTGCCACCAGCGGCGCTTCCCTCCAGCCTTCGCCCAAAGCCCCACAGGAGGCTGAAGCAGACCCTGAATCAGAATTTCTGCCCCACTTCTGACCCGCACAAAAGGACCCAGAAGGGGGAGACTCTGCAACAAGTGTTCATTGCACTTATCCATCCCAGGGCCCGTAGTTTGAGGAACCCTGATTTAGTGCAATATAAAAAATATAACTGCTAGGTTGGCAGAAGCTGGGACAAATAACGGGAGCTCACCCCATTATACGGCAGCACTAGGGATTCGAACCACTGAGCTGCCGACCTTTCGATCGACAAGCTCAGTGTCCTAGCCCCTGAACCAACCTAGCAGTTTCGAAAGCACGTAAAAATGCAAGTAGAAAAAATAGGGACCACCTTTGGTGGGAAGGTAACAGCGTTCCGTGTGCCTTTGGCGTTGAGTCATGCCGGCCACATGACCACGGAGACGTCTTCAGACAGCGCTGGCTCTTTGGCTTTGTAACAGAGATGAGCACCGCCCCCTAGAGTCGGCAATGACTAGCACGTATGTGCGAGGGGAACCTTTACCTTTACCTTTACCTAAAAAATGCAAATAATTTTTCTGAGGACCACCAAAATTTTCTCACAGACCACCTGCGGTCCATGGACTACCAGTTGGTGACTGCTGGACTAGAAGACCTATGAGGTCCCTTCCAGACCCGTGATGTTGTGTTTTAGGTAAATAGTTGAGAGGATGCAGCTTTTAAAACAATTTTTTCTGAGTTTTCCAGAGCATGTAGCGGTTTTAATGCTTTTGTGAGGAGCATTTCACGCATACTAATGCATTTCGCAAAAGGTCACTTTGAAACATGTTACATAGCCTAACAACTTTAGTACGAAGTCTTTGTATTAAAATGAATGGATTAAGCAAAGCTAAGGAGACATATAATTACATCTTTTTGGCAGTGGAAATTATAGTTCCATCTTTCCTGATGACAAGGAGCATTTTGAAGGATTTCTAGATGGTGCATCTTTTTAATGTGGGCTTAATGTCGAAGAGGTGTCCTGGTGATTGAGTGGTTAAGACGCCAGGCTTATCGGCTGGAAAGCCGGTAGCCCAGTTTTGAGACCCGAGCATCACACAAGGGGTGAGCTCCCATCCTCACCCAAGCTCCTGCCAACCTTGCAGTTTGAAAGCATGAAAATATAGAATAGAATTTTTTTTATTGGCCAAGTGTGATTGGACACACAAGGTATTTGTCTTGGTGCATATGCTCTCAGTGTACATAAAAGAAAAGATACCTTCATCAAGGTACAGCACTTACAACACTTAATGAAAGTCATAGGGTACAAATAAGCAATCAGGAAACAATATCAATGTAAATTGTAAGGATACAAGCAACAAAGTTACAGTCATAAGTGGAAGGAGATGGGTGATGGGAATGATGAGAAGATTAATAGTAGTGCAGACTTAGTAAATAGTTTGACAGTGTTGAGCGAATTATTTGTTTAGCAGAGTGATGGTGTGCGGAAAAAAAAACTGTTGTTGACTCTAGTTGTTCAGTGTGTGCAGTGCTTTGTAGTGTTGTTTTGAGGGTAGGAGTTGAAACAGTTTATGTCCAGGATGTGAGGGTCTGTAAATAGTTTCACAGCCATCTTTTTGACTTGTACAGTATACCGGTCCTCAATGGAAGGCAGGTTGATAGCCATTGTTTTTTTCTGCAGTTCTAACTATCCTCTGAAGTCTGTGTCTGTCTTGTTGGGTTGCAGAACCAAACCAAACAGTTCTAGAGGTGCAGATGACAGACTCAATAATTCCTCTGTAGAACTGTGTCAGCAGCTCCTTGGGCAGTTTGAGCTTTCTGAGTTGGCGCAGAAAGAACATTCTTTGTTGTGCTTTTTTGATGACGTTTTTGATGTTGGCTGTCCATTTTAGATCTTGCGATATGGTAGAACCTAGAAATTTAAAGGTCTCTACTGTGTTGTCTAGTACTGTAAGAGGTGATGGTATGGGAGGGTTTCTCCTAAAGTCTACCACCATTTCTACGGTTTTAATTGTGTTCATTTCCAGATTGTTTCGGTCGCACCACAAGGCTAGTTGTTCAACCTCCCATCTGTATGCGGATTCATCGTTGTCTTGAATGAGACCGATCACTGTTGTGTCATCTGCAAACTTCAGTGGTTTAACAGATGGATATGAAAAGATAAATAGGTACCACTTTGATGGGAAGGTAACAGGGCTCTGTGATATCATGCTGTCCATGGAAATGACTTCTGAAAGTACTGACTCAATGATCTTGAAATGTAGACAAGCAAGCTTGTCAATGATTAGCAGAGTAAAATCTGCAGGAGCTCCTTTACTTTTGCTTTAATAAAGGAGAAGATGCAGGGAGGTGGGAGTGGGGTCAAGAAAGGAATCAGTCTAGAATCATTACATTCCACAAGCAATCATGTCACATCCCCCCTTAAATTCCATTAAATCTTATCTAGCACTAATTTAGTGCTGACCTTTAGTTGACTAGATTACTGTCAATAGGCTTAGGAAATAAATCTTCTTAACTGGAACTTAACATGTGGTCCTGATTCATCACATCTGATGTTTACTTTTAGCTCAGCTTGAATCAGGGGTGAAATGCTCCTGGTACACACCGGATCTCCCAATCCGGTAGTGATCTTGGCTGGTGGTTCAGAGAACCGGTAGCAATCGCGGTGCGAGGTGCCGCCTACCCGCCCGGCTGTCATTACTTCCTGGTTTTAACCGGAGAAGTAATGTGTTTTGTACCCTCTGCACATGCGTAGAAAGGTTTTGCACATGCGCAGAGGGTGTGCGTGTGCATGTGATGCTTGCGCACAAGCAAAGTGTGCTGCAAGTGCACCGGTAAGGAAGGTAAGTAGATTTCACCCCTGGCTTGAATGTCTGGAAGTAGGTGGAGGTGCTGCCATGTCCATAACCTCCAGAATAGCTTCCCTAAATTTCTCCTTACTTGCAGAAATAGTTATGAGATGGCTGTAAATTTCTATGAACTAAAATGAAGTGTGTGTTATAATATTAGTTGCTACTGCATTAGTTGACAGCAACGTATAGTGTTTATTAGCATCCATCATTCATGGGACACTGAGTAAAATAAATCAAACCAGGTATAGTTTTGTGCAGAAAAAGGACATTCATGGGGAGAAACTACAAAAATGGAGAAACTAAGCATTGCAAAAGGCAATGAATGTGATTTTGCTGAGGTGTGTGGGCCACCTCCTTCTCTGACACACACCAGAACCTAATAAAAATATGTGATGTGAAAATAGATATATGTTCATGGTCCTTCAGCTTCCCTTTTGCACTGCTCTGTAAAATTATCAGAGAATAAATAGTAGTTCTTTATATACAGTTTATGTATGCAGATACTATTACATGAAATACAATCATGAAGCTGTTATTTCTTCTTTCCCATGTTATGTTACCTTTTTTTTCCGAAAATAAACCTTCCCAGATAATAAACCAAATTGGGCTTTTGAGCGCATGCACTAAAATACCCCTCCCCGAAAATAAGACCTCCCCAAAAATAAGAGTCCCTAAAAATAAGACCTTCTGAAAATATTTAACTGCATTTAAGCCGGTCCCTGCCATTTCCTCTGGTTAGGGTTAGGGAGACAGAGCTGGAAATCGGGTAAAATGGCAAGAGGGCCCCCATCTTGCTTCACGCGCCCCAAAATAATAAGACCTCCCTGAAAATAAGGCCAAGCGCTTATTTCGGGGTTCAAAAAAAATATAAGACAGGGTCTTATTTTCGGGCAAACACGTATGTAATTGGAAACAAACTGTAATGAGAGAAGAACTTTTCGTTCCAAAATAAATATTGAAGAAAAGAAACAGCGAACAGCTGTTTTGGTGAAACACATGTTGTAAACCTTGGTCATGCAGAGTTGAATAACTAACTCTCCGCCTCACTGGATTCCCCTGATAGTTACAATTAAAACAGCCGAGCAGCAGACAATAAAAAAAATTTAAAAAAAGTAGAACAACTCTGCTAAATTATAGAATGATTTTTAACTGCGGTAAGAGAGAAGTTTGCAAAGGATTTATTTACTGGCTAGCCTAGCTCTGTGTTTTACAAGATGAAGCGCGATTCTACCCTATTTAGAAATTTTTTTCTCAAATGCGTGGCACATTTCTACATCGATGTTGCATCTGCAAGATTTTCAGTGGTGTGCTTGAAGGAGTTTTAGGAAAAATGCTGATGTTTCGTTTCGTTTTTCCTTTTAGTAGCCTTTTTCTTTGGTCCAATGTAAGTTTGAGAAGATCTTGATAAGAGGGCTACTAATTAAAGTCTTCATCCAACTCATAACTAGGATTTGATTCATGTCTTTGAAAGGTCACATATAGCCTTCCACTTCTATTTGGATTTTTAATTTTGGACATAAGAGCAGTAGTGGGATTCAGCCGGTTTGCACCTATTCGGGAAAACCGGTTGTTAACTTCCTAAGCAGCTCAGAGAACTGGTTGTTGGAAGAAATCTTATTTTGTGGGTTTTTTTCACTTTATAGGGCTAATCCTGTAAGGAAGGCAGGAAGGAAACATTCTGGCATTGTTTCTAGACTAATCTTTATGGCCCTGCTTACAGAAACCGCCTCTCTGGTTAACCCTTATTACATTGTAACAGCTAAGGAGAAGCACCCATCGACGTGAGTGACGTTGAGTTGGTCACATGACCACATGGTCACATGACCACCGAGCTACACCTACCCAGCTGGTCATTAGGGCAGAGAACTGCTTGTTAAATTATTTGAATCCCACCACTGCATAAGAGTAGATTAGACTACCCACTTTAGAGGAAAATAAAGTTCTTGTCTATCCCAAAGTTAAGTGAAGGATTTTGTAGAACCTAGATTTGTTGTTGTTAGTTGCAAAGTCATGTCCGACCATTTGCGGTCCCATGGAAAACGTTCCTCCAGGCCTTCCTGTCCTCTAGCATCCTCTGGAGTCCATTTAAGCTCATGCCAACTGCTTCAGTGACTCCATCCAGCCACCTCATTCTCTGTCGTCTCCTTCTTCTTTTGCCCTCAATCTTTCCCAGCATTCGGCTCTTCTCCAGTGAGTCCTTCTTTCTCATTAGATGGCTAAAGTATTTGAGTTTCATCTTCAGGATCTGGCCTTCAGGGTTGATCTCGTCTAGGACTGACCGGTTGGATCTCCTTGCAGTCCAAGGGACTCATAGGAGTCTTCTCCAGCAAGAACCTAGCTACTTTTTGTTTATTTGGTACTTTGAAGGATGTATTTGAAGGGTGTATCCATTTCCACAAAGAGATGGGTGATCAGAATGGTCTTGAATGAATTTTTAAATAGCAAAATAATATGCAACATGAGGACATAGTCATCAAATAACATTATGGTATGCTGGTAAACATTATTATGTGCTTACTATGAAACAGCGTTTGATGTCTTTAGACAATGCTCTATGAGCCCATGCAGTAATGAGAGCTTCCATTAGAAGTTTATAAGATAGCTCCAACTCTGTAATATCTTCCTCCCTCCCTTCTTCCCTCCCTCCCTCTTCCCCTCCATCCCTTCCACCCATTTACCCATCTATCTATCTATCTATCTATCTATCTATCTATCTATCTATCTATCTATCTATCTATCTATCTATCCATCCATCCATCCATCCATTCATCCTTCTTTCTTTCTTTCAATCTATCTATCTATCTATCTATCTATCTATCTATCTATCTATCTATCTATCTATCTATCTACCTACCTACCTACCTACCTACCTACCTACCTACCTATCCATCCATCCATCCATCCATCCATCCATTTTTACCATACAGTACATATTCTAAGGGATTTTTCCCTGTACAGCTTCTAATTTTTGTTCTTGTAAGCATGCTATATGTTGAATAATTCAACTCACCCTGTATTTTTAATCCTAATAGATTTCTTTTCTTTTTCTTTTTGCTCTTTTTTCCCAGGTGTGTTCCTAGTATACTCTCTAGTCATTTCATTTTCCTTAATTGTTTGGACAATTTTTTTCCCCATTTCCATATTTCCCAAGATAAAACATAATACACAGTAACATACCAACTAAATATGGTGGCACTGAATAGGGTCTGAAATCTGTGTCTCCATGACAAAACAATTTAACTGACCAGCAAAATATAATGACAATCTAATTATAGTTATCTTTAATGAGTCAATTCCATTAACTTATCTTGGTGTATGAATGACGCAAAAATCTCACTTTTTATTTATTTATTTTTAAAATCTGTTTGTCCCATTGACAAATTTTGGCCCATCATTGACAAAATCCTCCTTAAAACTTCATTCAAATGTTAATGTTAAATGAAATAGATTCGGATCAGAATGGACCTATTTATTTGAATGCAGCTTTTGAAATACACATTTCTAAATATTTTCTTAAATTCCAGATAGTTGTGTTTCCAAAGTATTCAGTGCCATGTGAAGAGTTCCATAACACGGAAATCTAATGTACATTTTATTCAAAGAGGTCCACATTAGATTACTTGGAATAATAATTTGAATTCCTCAAGTACTTCAAACTGAAAGACAGTCTGATTTAACAGAACATAATTCTGCAACCCAACAAGACAGACACAGACTTCAGAGGATGAATAGAATGGCAGAAAAAACAGTGGCTACCAACCTGCCTTCCATCGAGGACCTGTATACTGCACGAGTCAAAAAGAGGGCTGTGAAAATATTTACAGACCCCTCGCATCCTGGACGTAAACTGTTTCAACTCCTACCCTCAAAACGATGCTATAGAGCACTGCACACTAGAACAACTAGACACAAGAACAGTTTTTTTCCGGAACACCATCACTCCGCTAAACAAATAATTCCCTCACCACTGTCAAACTATTTACTAAATCTGCACTACTATTAATCTTCTCATCGTTCCCATCACCCATCTCCTCCCACTTATGACTGCACGACTGTAACTTTGTTGCTTGTATCCTTACGATTTATATTGATATTGTTTCCTGTTTGCTTATTTGTACCCTATGACTATCATTAAGTGTTGTACCTTAGAATTGTTGATGAACATATCTTTTCTTGTATGTACACTGGGAGCATACGCACCAAGACAAATTCCTTTTGTGTCCAATCACACTTGGCCAATAAAAATTCTATTCTATTCTATTCTATTCTATTCTATTCTATTCTATTCTATTCTATTCTATTCTATTCTATTCTAATTTCATATCAAGTAGAATACTATACAATTATAAGTAGCTCTTACCATTGAGAAATGACTTTACCAGCATGACAATATTTTAGATAAGTGGTTTATGCGGGAAAGACAATTCAGTTTTCTCTTTATTATTCATAAAGTGATAGAAACAATGAATGTGGTTGTGGTCTACATCTCATCACAACACATATTTATGAAATGTATTTTTCCCCTTTCTCTTTTTGCTTTGAAAATAATTGTACTAATTTCTTTTCTTTCTAGACACTCATATTTATCTGTTATGTTTATTTTTGTTCCATTGTTTGTTTGCTTGACTGCTCGCTTCATGGTGGCAATAAAGGCTTCGTATGATCAATGATGAGAAATTAATTGAGAAAGTTGTTATAAAAGCTTTCTACCACTTAATAACACAGTAATCAGAAATTCCAGAGCTAAGCTTAAATCTAAGAAGATGTTGATGCAAATACCTCTCTAGTTAAAATATATAAGCCCTAAAAGGATAATAATTATCTCTTCTTGTTAGGATATTTATTTGAAATGTGAAAAGAAGCAATACACCCAATTCTGGAGAATTAATTATTAGGAGAGAAAACAAAGAAAACAAAACTTGCATTATGGGGTTTTGTAGCCTCCAGCCATGAAAGGGTTACATCTGCGTTGGACCCTATAAAGATCTCTATAAGTATGAGATGGCCGTTTTCATATTTTATTAGCTGATAACTTGTGTGATTTGATCTCTCTTGAGTTAAATCGAAAATGTATTTGAGATTAGATCCCGTTATTCCCTTCTGATTCGTCCAAACTCCGAAAAGTGGAAAAACAATAATGCAACTGACAAAGACTTGATTCCGGCTGAATCATTAAAGGTAAATTCTGATTTATAGTTTCTAATATTGGCATTTTTATCACTCCCTATATATCCCGAAGGATTGAAGTCAGTCAATTAGAGTGCCAATTTATTTAAAAAGAAGAAAAAAACAGGAGACAAAGCTGATCTAGCAAATTTCTGCCAATTAGTTTTTCTAAGTAAACACAATACATTGTACACCAGACATCTTATATTGGAAACTAAAAATGCATTAGCTGATGAGCAAACAGGATTTGGGATGGGGTGGGCAACACTAAAAAGATGACTGGAAAGTCCTCTAATTGCCCTTACAGTATTCTTCATCAATGTTTATGGATCTAAAGGACGTGGTGGCTCAGCGGCTAGGATGCTGAGCTTGTTGATTGAAAGGTTGGCAGTTCAGCGGTTCGAATCCCTAGTGCTGCCGTGTAACGGGATGAGCTCCTGTGACTTGTCCCAGCTTCTGTCAACCTAGCAGTTCGAAAGCACATAAAAAATGCAAGTAGAAAAATAGGGACCACCTTTGATGGGAAGGTAACAGCATTCCGTGCGCCTTTGGCATTGAGTCATGCCGGCCACATGACCATGGAGACGTCTTCGGGCAGCGCTGGCTCTTCGGCTTTGAAACGAAGATGAGCAGCGCCTCCTAGAGTCGGGAACGACTAGCACATATGTGCGAGGGGAACCTTTACATTTTAAAGGTGTTATTTCCTGATCCCTAGACATTAGGGGGGAAATCCAAAAATCTTTTACGGACCATCAACTGCTTCTTTTAATTATGAAGTTAGAAAATAACATTTCAATTCCCAGTGTGCTGTAGTAGTTCCACCATTTGTATTCAGAAAGGGATTGAGCAAATTTCATCCGGGCCTTTCTTCTTTTCAATATTTTTTTTTAATTTGCATTTATATCCTGCCCTTCTCCCAAGACTCAGGGTGGCTTATACTGTGTTAAGCAATAGTCTTCATCCATTTGTATATTATATACAAAATCAACTTATTGCCCCCAACAATCTGGGTCCTCATTTTACCTACCTTATAAAGGATGGAAGGCTGAGTCAACCTTGGGCCTGGTGGGACTAGAACCTGCAGTAATTGCAAGCAGCTGTGTTAATAACAGACTGTCATAGCAGTCTGAGCCACACTATTACACTATTACACTATTTATTTACAATTTTTAAAAAATAGAATGCCAATCTCCAAAGTCAATATCCAAATAAACTTGTTTCATATTTCTATACACTGCTATCTATCTATCTATCTATCTATTTGTTTCTTTACAAGATAGCCTAAAAGCCTCATCAACTAAAATTCAGGCTAGAACTGATTTTCTTTTTTTATTTGGAAACTCTGGGGATTAAAAATGTGTTAAAAATTAAAAAAAAATAATTTTAAAAAATTAAAAATTAATGGAGATTAAAAATGGGGATTAAAAATTAAAAATTCCAAACTCTGTTTGGAACCCATACCACATTTCTGATATCAACACAATTGAACGTGTCCAGAAATATTTTACAAGAAGAGTTCTCCACTCCTCTGAATACAACAAAATACCTTATGCCACCAGCCTTGAAATCTTGAATTTAGAAAACTTAGAACTCCACCGCCTTCGACAGGACCTGTGCTTAACTTATAGAATCATCTATTGCAAGGTCCTTCCTGTTGGAGACTACTTCAGCTTCAATCATAACAATACAAGAGCAAACAATAGGTTTAAACTTAATGTTAACCACTTCAATCTTGATTGGAGAAAATACGACTTCTGTAACAGAGTTGTTAATGCTTGGGACACATTACCTGACTCTGTGGTCTCTTCTCAAAATCCCCAAAGCTTTAACCAAAAACTATCTACCATTGACCTCACCCCATTCCTAAGAGGTCTATAAGGGGAGTGCATAAGAGCACAAATGTGCCTACCGTTACTGTCCTATTGTTTCCTCTTCATTATATCCAATTAATACAGTTATTACATACTTATGCTCATATATATGCTTTTATGTTATATAGTTATTTCATGTAAATGTTTATATACACTGTTATGACAAAATAAATAAATAAATAAATAAGGAAGGAAGGAAGGAAGGAAAGAAAGAAAGAAAGAAAGAAAGAAAGAAAGAAAGAAAGAAAGAAAGACTGTTTTCAAAACCGTGCAAGAGTTTTAAGATAAAAACAGAAATTACTGACTCTGGTTCTTTATTATGTGAACAATAAAGAGGGTATAATTCACTAAGCTAATGTCGATGAGGAAGAATGAAATATGCTGCCTCGGTTGGATTGCTATAACTAATCAATAGATGTCCCTTTGTATATAACTGCACTTCCTGTAATAGAAGTCTGCAGTTGCCTCCCATTCAATTGGAATTTAAGGCAGCCTCTTCTTGTCTCAGAAATGGATGACTTTTCCTTTTAAAGGAAAATCGTCTTAATCTTCTAGAGCAGGGGTGTCAAAATGATGTCATCGCAGTGGTATCACGTGACGTATTGGGACTTTTTTCCCCCCTTCGCTAAACCGGGTTTAGGTGTGGGTGTGGGTGTGGCCAGCGCGTGATGCATTTGGCCAGCGGGCCATGAGTTTGACAGCCCTGCTCTAGAGGTATGTTGCATTTTTCCAGGGTTTTCTTGCACTACAAGGAATTCCTTAACTCCATAATATCAATAGGCATTTTACTTAACGATCATTAAATAAATTTTCGTTTATAGCAAACAGAAGATAGCCAAGTGTCCGATTTCAATTTAGCTATTGGCAAAATGTTCTTTCTCTATAAATGAGTGTTTGGGTGAAGTCAAGAACATTTCCTTCCTTCCTTCCTTCCTTCCTTCCTTCCTTCCTTCCTTCCTTCCTTCCTTCCTTCCTTCCTTCCTTCCTTCCTTCCTTCCTTCTTTCCTCCCTCCCTCCCTCCATCATTTCCTTGTTTCCTTTTTTGCTTCCTTCCTCCTTTTCAAGAACTTCCTTCCTTCCTTCCTTCCTTCCTTCCTTCCTTCCTTCCTTCCTTCCTTCCTTCCTTCCTTCCTTCCTTCCTTCCTTCTGTCAACATTCCAGAAAACCCTTCCTGCAGAAAAGACTCCGAAACCAACATCTTTCAAAGTTCTTTTACTAGCATAGGTAAACTGGCACAGTTGGAGGAAAACCGAAACTGGGGTTCCAATTCCTCCCTCAGTAATACAAACCCTAAAATCTCCACCCTCGTGACCCCTCTGTCGGTCACATGCTCCAATCCTCAACCGTCCCATGTCGAAGCATCTCTCCAGCCACTCCTTCTCCAGATGCGAACCTAGCCTGACCTTGCCCGGCAGAAAATGTTATTATGTCTAATCAATACTTGCACTACCACCCTCCTCCCCTCCTTCCCCACAGAGAATTGTGGCAGCACATGCAAGCCTCCGACCTAGTACGGCTTCCAAAGCTGACACCCACCTTCCTTCCTTCCTTCCTTCCTTCCTTCCTTCCTTCCTTCCTTCCTTCCTTCCTTCCTTCCTTCCCCCTTTTTCAAGATTCCTTCCTTCCTTCCTTCCTTCCTTCCTTCCTTCCTTCCTTCCTTCCTTCCTTTCCTTCCTTTCCTTTCCTTTCCTTTCCTTTCCTTTCTTTTCCTTTCCTTTCCTTTCCTTCCCTTTCTTTTACATTTGACATCTGACAGTGTTCCAGAAGTAAAACTTATGCAAAAGAGAATGTTCCAAACATGGACTTCATTGCAACCGCTGAGGAACATTTTGTACAAATCTATTAAAAAATGCATATATAGCCATCCAACGGAAGATGCCAAGAAAATTCTGCATTTTTCTGTATTAGCTGTGCTGCTTGGCTCTAATTATGAATTAAAAATGGATGATTAGAGAAAGATTTATCAGTAGATAGAAACCCCTTGTGGACTTGATGAAAAGAGACAAAAAAATGAACTTGTGATTCTGAAGATTAAAAAGAAGTAGCTTATGGAAAGAAGGAAGTTATGAGGTAATTTTAGAGAAAAAGGCTAAAATATAAAAGTTTCTATCATTTTTGTTGGGAATATTGGAGGATATACTATGGTTATTACCTTTATTTTCTTTTACTTTGTTCCAGTGGTGGGTTTCAAAACTCTTTACTACCAGTTCTGTAGGTGTGGCTTGGTGGGCGTGGCATGGCTTGATGGGTGTGGCTTGGTGGGTGTGGCAGGGAAGGATACTGTAAAATCTCCATTCCCCTCCCCCAATCCAGGGGAAGGTTACTGCAAAATCCTCATTTCCTCCCTATCAGCTAGGACTCGGGAGACAGAGATTAGATGGAGGTGGGACCAGTCAGAGGTGGTATTTACCGGTTCTCTGAACTATTCAAACTTTCTGCTATCGGTTCTCCAGAACTGGTCAGAACCTGCCGAAACCCACCTCTTCTTTGTTCAAAATTTCTTCAATTAAAAATATATTAAAATGAATTAAGGTTTGCTTGCAATATTGCAGGTTCAAGTCCCACCAGGCCCAAGGTTGACTCAGCCTTCCATCCTTTATAAGGTAGGTAAAATGAGGACCCAGATTGTTGGGGGCAATAAGTTGACTTTGTATATAATATACAAATGGATGAAGACTATTGCTTAACACATTGTAAGCCGCCCTGGGTCTTCAGAGAAGGGCGGGATATAAATTCAAATAATAAAAATAATAATAATCAATTCGGGATGGCAGTAGTCGCATTATGCTCCGGAACTATAACTCATTCTGATGAACCAAATAATTCTGTCTGCATAAATTTACAATTTTTTTTAGCTTGAACTGCTCTAACAATTTGCGTCCTTTTTTATCCAGATTATTTATAGTTTCACTTTCGTTCCAAAATACTTTCAGTTAAACTAGTAGCAAACAAAATGAGATATAAAAAAACTCCAAAGCTCTATTCCAGAAGATTGGGCTGGAGAAATTACACAGGTAGTTCTCAATTTAAGACCACTATTGACCCCCTTGAGTAATGTAAAAAGTTAGCACCCACCCCTCTCCTAGAAGAGTGAAATATTTTAGGAAATATTAAAAAGGAAGAATATTATATTTCCCCTAAAAGGGAAATGGAAATCTTAAGGAAGACAGAAAGTCCGCTCCACCTCCCTGCCCCCAGCAGATATTTGATGCTTATTGAGAAGGACTGGGCCAGCCTATCTACAAAACAAAAGACTTTCAGCTCCAGGGTGATGGGATTAAGACATGACCCTCCAAAACATAATAGGATTAACCAGTGGTGGGATTCAAATAATTTAACAATCTGTTCTCTGCCCTAATGATTTCTTCCAACAACCAGTTCACCAAACTATTCAGAAAGTTAACAACCGGTTCTCCTGAAGTGGTGCGAACTGGCTGAATCCCACCACTGGGATTAACCCATCTAGCAGCAGGGCTCATTGCATTGCAAAACCTCCTAAGGGGAAATTACATCAGCTCAGGCTCCAACCAAACTTGATTCAGATAAACATGATCCCATATGGCCCCATGGGAGTCTGACAGCAACCAATAGAATACATGACCATGCCACAGGAACAGGAAGCTCAAGGGCAAGGCCCAAGAGAGTGTATAAATAACCCTCACTCTCCATTTCATGTGTTCAGCTGTGTCAGGGTCATATGTTCGATAGTTCTGCTTCATTAAACCATCTTTCCAATCAGCCTCCATGTTTCCAGTGTCTTTCTCCCCACTTGAAACTGAACTAGATTGATATTTCTTCCAAAAGTAACAATCAACCTCAGAGAGCAACTGTGATGTGGCTTGGTGGGTGTGGTAGGGGAAGAATATTGCAAAATCTCCATTCTCACCCCACTCTGGGACCAGCCAGTGGTGGTATTTGCCGGTTCTCCAAACTACTCAAAATTTCCGCTACCGATTCTCCAAAACTTGTCAGAATCTTCTGGATTTCACCCCTGCTTTAGAAGAATTTCAGCACTCACAATTTTATAACTGATATTCATCACCATATGATAGTTGATTTTTTAATTATTATTATAGAATAGAATTCTTTCTTGGCCAAGTGTGATTGGGCACCCAAGGAATTTGTCTTTGGTGCACATGCTCTCAGTGTACATAAAAAACCAAGATATATTCATCAAGAATCATAAGGAATAGAATAGAATAGAATAGAATAGAATAGAATAGAATAGAATAGAATAGAATAGAATAGAATAGAATAGAATAGAATTTTTTATTGGACAAGTGTGATTGGACACACAAGGAATTTGTCTTGGTGCATATGCTCTCAGTGTACATAAAAGATATCTTCATCAGGGTACAACACTTACAACATTTAATGATAGCCATAGGGTACAAATAAGCAAACAGGAAACAATCAATGTCAATATAAGTAAGGATTCAAGCCACAAAGTTACAGTCATACAGTCATAAGTGGAAGGAGATGGGTGATGGGAACAATGAGAAGATTAGTAATATTGGAGACTTAGTAAATAGTCTGACAGTGTTGATGGAATTATTTGTTTAGCAGAGTGATGGCATTCGGGAAAAAACTGTCCTTGTGTCTAGTTGTTCTGGTGTGCAGTGCTCTATAGGGTTGTTTTGAGGATAGGAGTTGAAACAGTTTTTGTCCAGGATGTGAGGGGTCTGTAAATATTTTCACAGCCCTCTTTTTGACTCGTGCATTATACAGGTCCTCAGTGGAAGGCAGGTTGGTAGCCATTGTTTTTTCTGCAGTTCTAATTTGAATGTCTTCTACTATGGACCAGCATTTTATGCCTGGTAATTTTTGTCGACGGTCCTAAAATACTGTTTTAGGTTCACGCCTATCAAACTGTCAAGAAAGTGAGGCTACCTTAAAATAATTTTTCAAGAAATAGCATTCAAACCTGCCAATTCAGCTTTTGGAAATTAAATTTAACTTTAGAAAGAAAGGAAAACAAATATGGTGCTTTGGGCAATGGAACAAAGTTGTCGATATCCCATTATTTTTGTTAGGGTAGCTTTGTTTTGTTTTAGCAACCAACATCAGCAGTGAAATTCAAATATTATTGAATGTCAACCGGAGAAAAAAGAGATAGTGGCTTTTTAAAAAAAAAAAAACAACAACCAGTTAATGTTTATTGTATGTTTTGCAAACATCAACATGATCTATGAGAAAGCAAACAAAGGACTGATGAAAGCCTCAGTAGATTTTACATTATATTTTTCTCGACTTTGATGGTTTTGTTAACTTGACCTTCTTTTTGTTTTTGCTTGTAAAATCTGGTGAAAATAGATGCTTCCTTATGGCCCCAATGGAGTCCCATATGGTCGGAGAATTTCATTCTTTCTAAGTACTGCTTGTTTAACCATTGCCCATTATAAACTCTTTGTAAATATACAACTAAGATACCATTTTTTAACAAAAAAACCAACCAAAACCAAAACCCATGTCTGTTGTGAGTCGTCCTCCCTCCTCTCCTCAGCCGGGCCCCTCCCGTCTCCAACCAAGCCTTTTATCAGATTCCGAGTCTGATAATATTCAACTTGTATTACTATACTTTCATGCCTCCAGGTCCCGGCCCTGGCCCCATGCCCGGAGAGGATTCAAGGAGTGACAGGAGAAGTCCGATAAACCTCACTCATACAGCGTGTGTTCCTTTGGCTCAGCCTTCAGAGCAGGAAGCCAGCCAGGTGCTGGAATTACTCGGCCCTACTCCCTCTGACACCTCCTTTTCTCAGATGCTGACAGCAGATCCAGCTGAAGACAATTCAGGGTGGGAGGACCCTTGCTTCCGGAGATCTGAGAGGCGATGCCAGCAGAAGGAAGGGTGGGGCAGGCCTGGATAAATGCTGAGTCATGGAGCCACACCCCACAGCCTATATAAAGGACCTGCTTTTGGCATTCCAACCTTGAGTCAAACAAAGTCTTTGCTAGTTTGCTGATATCAGACTCTATTGCTGAAGTCACAACTTGGACTCCTGCCTGCCCTGATAAACCTTGAAGGAACTTGGCAAGCTGCAAAGGCTTCGTTGCCAAGTTTGTTACGGACTTCCTTGACTCGTTCGTCGGAGTGGGACATGACAATGTCTCTCTGTGTGTGGTATGGTTGATTCTCTAAGCATTTCTCTGTGGCAGGCTTAATTGGACATTGCACACCATCTGGAAAAAATTTAAAAGTATAGTAATACAAGTTGAATATTATCAGATCTTTTTCACCTCTTCCTCTCTCTTCTCTCTCTTTCTCCATCTTTCCCTCTCTTCCTCTCTCTTCTCTCCCTCTCCCTCTCCCTCTCTGTCTCTTTCTCCCTCCCTCTTTCCCTTCTCTTCTCTTCTCCCATCCCCTCCCTCTCCCCTCCTCCTCCTCTTCTTCCTCGTCCTATCCTATTGTGTGCTCGTGTATTGTTGCAACTGAAGTTGAAGTAGTCTTCGACAGGAAGGACATTGTAATAGATGATTTTATGAGTTAAACTCAGGTCATGTTGAAGGCGGCGCAGTTCTAAATTTTCTAAACCCAGGATTTCAAGTCTGGTGGCATAAAGTATTTTGTTGTATTCAGAGGAGTGGAGAACTCGTCTTATAAAATATTTCTGGACACATTCAATTGTATTGATGTCTTAAATGTGGTGAGGGTTCCAGACAGTTGAGCTGTATTCAAGAATTGGTCTAGCAAATGTTTTATATGCTCTGGTTAGTCGTGTAGTGTTTTTGGAGAAGAAGCTACGCACGATTAGGTTTATAACTCTTAAAGCCTTTTTTTGCGATGTAGTTGCAATGGGCTTTGGCACTTAGATCATTAGATATGAAAACTCCAAGGTCTTTGACAGGGTGGGGGTCATCTGTAAGGTAATGTCCATCAAGCTTGTACTTAGTGTTTAGGTTCCTTTTTCCAATATGTAAGACTGAGCATTTGCTGGTTGAGATTTGGAGTTGCCAAGTTTTAGACCATTCAGATACAAAATCAAGGTCTTTTTGAAGGGTAGCTGTATTGTTGGTGGTGTTAAATAGTTTGACATCGTCAGCAAAGAAAACGCAATTACTTTTAATATGGTCACAGAGATCATTAATGTATAATATGGAGAGTGTTGGTCCAAGAACGCTGCCTAGGAGAACGCCACTTTTGACAGGAACAGGATTTGATAGAGCATTGCCAATTTTGACCACTTGTTGTCTGTTTGACAGGAAAGCTGTTATCCAATTGGGGTCCTGAGATGCCGTAGGATTTTAGTTTTAGGAGAAGTTTATCATGTACTACTGAGTCGAAGGCTTTACAGAAGTCTGTGTAAATTGCATCTATTTCTTTGCCTTGATCAAGATTTGTAGTCGATATGTTTTTGCAGTGGAAAAGTTGTAAATTACATGATAATTTTTTTCTGAAACCAAATTCTAATAAACCAAATTGTTTATTAGAGAGTAGGTTGTTTGTTTCTAGGTGGAGGGTAATGAATTGGTTGATGATAGATTCCATTACTTTGCAGGTGACACAAAATAGAGAGATTGGTCTGTAATTTTCAACTAGGCTGGGGTCTCCTCTTTTTTTACTACTACTACTACCATTATTATTATTATTATTATTATTATTATTATTATTATTATTATTATTATTATTATTATTATTATTATTATTATTATTTTGTTTTCTCGTTTCTCCCTTCTGGTGATATTGTACTTTTATTGAAACTTCCATTTCAGTTCTCCATAAATGACCTTATCAAGTTTCATATAGGTCAAAATATGCGGCACTGCTACATATTTTATTCATCCTGATGAGCTTTATATCATTTTTCTCTAAACTCACTGTCACAATTTTCTTATCATTTTTAACAGAAGGGAGGAAGCAAAAGATTTGTGTCTTGCACCAAATCTCTAGGATGCTGCTTCTTAGTGATTTTGAAGTGACAGATGATTGCTGAAAGAACAACAATATATTCTAGTATGACAAATAATGGCCTAAAATGGGAAAGTAAAGTATAGAAAAAAAGAAAGGGGAGGGAAGGGAAAGGAAGGGAAAGGAAGGGAAAGGAAAGGGGGAAGGGAAAGGGAAAGAGAAAGGAAGGGAAGGAAAAAGAGGAAAGTGGAAGGGCAAAGAGAGAAGAAAGGGAAGAGAAGGGAAGGGAAGGGAGGGAGGGAAGGAAGGAAGGAAAGGAAGGAAGGAAGGAAGGAAGGAAGGAAGGAAAGAGAAAGGAAGGGAAGGAAAAAGAGGAAGGTGGAAGGGGGAAGAGAGAAGAAAGGGAAGAGAAGGGAAGGGAAGGGAGGGAGGGGAAAGGGAGGAGAGTGAGAAGGAGAGGAGAGGAGAGGAGAGGAGAGGGAGGGGAGGGAGAAGGAAAGGGGAGGAGAGGAGAGGAGAGGAAAGGAGAGGGAAGGGAAGGAGAAGGGAAGAAAGGGAAGGGGGAGGGGAGGGGAGGAGAGGGGAGGAGAGGAGAGGTAGAATGGGTAAAAGAAGGAAGGAAAGAAGGAGGGAGGGAAGGAAGGAAGGAAGGAAGGAAGGAAGGAAGGAAGGAAGGAAGGAAGGAAGGAAGGAAATACAATTCCATTTTCAATAGATGTTCTTTCTCCCCTAAATTATTAAAACCCTGGATTTTATATTTCTGAAGCAACAATCGTAATGAAACTGAGAAATGCCAGAACATGACTGTGTGGCTGTATATATCTTCAGTAAATGAAGAGATAGGATGCTAAAGGAGCAACCTGATTCGCCTCATCTTCCAGTGATCATTATCTAATCGTCCCATTTAACAAGCTCTGAGAAGGAAAAAGTGAAAAATAGCACTTGGCATTTATCTATATTCTTATAGGGGGAAAAAAAACTTTTGGCATCTGTGCATTCTTTATCAGTTTTCTCCAGCTCCCAACTTTTACTTCAGACAGATGGTCTGTCAATATTCTGAATTACTCAGAAATCTGTTGCAACCTTTAAAAAAAAAAATCAAAAGGAAGGCTTGTTATTGATGGACCACATTATGGAACCTTGTAGAAAGGATGGCGAATTTGGAGGGAGACATATGTCATATTCTCCATAGAACTAAGCTAAGTAGACATCCATGATATTATAATGTGGTATTCAACAATGCATTCCCCACTCTGCATTTTTTACACTGATGTAAAGGTGAAGGTCTCCCTTGCATATATGTGCTAGTTGTTCCTGACTCTAGGGGGTGTGCTCATTTCTGTTTCAAAGCCAAAGAGCCAGCGTAGTCTGAAGACGTCTCCGTGGTCATGTGGCTGGGCAAACGCCAAAGACGCACGGAACACTGTTCCCTTCCCACCAAAAGTGATCCTTATTTTTCTACTTGCATTTTTTTACGTGCTTTCGAACTGCTAGGTTGGCAGAAGCTGGGAGTAGTAACAGGAGCTCGCCCCGTTAAGCGGCACTAGGGATTTGAACTGTTGAACGGCTGACCTTTCGATCGACAAGCTCAGCATCTTAGGCACTGAGCCACCATGTCCCTTCTTCACATTGATGAGTGAGTAGTAATCTAGGACGGCCATCAGGTGTCTGTGTGTGTGTGTGTGTGTGAGAGAGAGAGAGAGAGAGAGACAGAGAGAGACAGAGAGAGACAGAGAGACAGAGGCAGAGGTTGAGAGCTGTCCAGGTGTGGTCTTACTAAGGTTTTGTATATCAGCTCATGGGTAAGAACACTTCATTTACAATCCTGTCAATCACACAGAATATCCTCTCTCTGCGATGTTGTTTTCCAATAATGCTTGTAATGATGACAGCATTTGCGTTATTAGAAAAAAGCAGGTTCCGTGTTGTTTACATCCTTCCAGATATGCAATTAGATCTATAACTAATCCTAAATGGAGGTAAGAATCTTCAATCTCCAACTTCTACTGTCTCAAATAACTGCCACATATGTTTGCAGTTCACACTTATCTGCAAAAAAAAGAAAGAAAGAAAATGCTTTAATTTCAGCTGTAGCAAATTTTAGGATATGAGCCCAGGCTAAAGCACATCCTGCAAGGTTAATTTAAAAACTCAGCATGCTATTTCTGTTTTTCCAGATTTACATTCGTTCCTTGATCCCAGGTGGCTTGCCATAAATATATAACCGTGCGTGAATGTAAAACTTCTCCCTTTAAAAGACTCCCAATAAAGAGAGTGAAAGTCAGCTGTGCCCTGAATTATTGTAAAGCAAAATGTTTGTTTGTTTCTTTGTTCTCTTTTTTGATGAAATAGCGCCAGAGAGATTTGCAAGATAACAAATGCATGAATAAGTGGTGGTTTGTTTTTGTTTTTTGTTTTGTTTTACAATCGTGCAAACGTTTCTTCAATCAAATAACACCACGGTTACAGATTCACAGATAAGACCAGCCATTTCAAGGCAGTGGATCAAAACTGGGTGGCTGCAAAAATGCATTTTGCAGTTTCCATTTTTTTTTTTTTGGCTTGTCTGCAGCTTCTGTTTTTGTTTTTTTTATAGAAAATAGGCGGACTACAGCGTGGCAATTTCATTTCTACTTAACTGGAGACTGTTGGGGTGGGGCTGAGTGGTTGTCAAACGATGGGCTATTTAGCAGCTGCCACCTCCGATCTTTCAATGCAGGTAGTCCTTGGCTTACAGCCGTTTGCTTAGTGAGTGTTCGGAATTATAACAGGACTGAAAAAAATGACTAATGACCAGAGGGGGGCAGCACATGAATTAACAACCAGTTCGTCCCAGCACCCAAAATGTGAGCGCATGCACACACGCTCACTTCAATCGTGGATGCGCCTTCTGTGCATGTGCTTTGCTCACATCCACGCTTGCACACCAGTGGTGGGTTTCAAATCTTTTTACTACTGGTTCGGTGGGCGTGGCTTGGTCGGCGTGGCATGGCTTGCTGGGCGTGGCTTTGTAAGCATGTGGCCGGGGAAGGATATGGTAAAATCTCCATCCCCACCTCATTCCAGGTTACTTGTTCTGTCCCCCCCCACCTCACCTAAAAAAACAAGCACCAAAAGATGTCTGCCAGCAATTTATTTACAAGTTGGCCTGGTTTCCTTTGGCAGAGGAAAGTTCTGGCAGCTGCTCTCCAAGTGCCAGCCAAGTTTCTTATCAAGAGTCAGCGTGTTTACAGTCCTTTGCCGGAGCAACCAGGAGTCTAAAGAATGGTCAAGAGTTATTCATGAAAATCCAAGCCTTAAATAGAAAAACTGTCTGAAGCTCACACGATGCAGTTCACACTTAGTAGCTTTTGTCCATCACAAGGGCCCAATGGCAACCCCACCTGCTTTTATCCCCTGTGGGGTGTGGCTCAGTGACTCAGCACTCTCTGGGCCTGCCACACCCCTTCCTCTGCTGTGCACGCCTCTCTTTCTGATGCTGTCTAAGGTCAATCCAGGATTGATCCTCCTCATCCTCTATCTGTGGGGATTCTGACACGCCTTCTTCCTGGCCTTCCGCCAGCACTTGAGGCATTGCCAGGAAGGAGGGACCTGGAGAGGGAGGTCTTGTCGTCCCCTCTTCCTCACTCCCCGAGTTATCCTCCTCCATGAGGACAGGCTCGGGAGCCGGAGTCACAACATTACTGCAAAATCCCCATTTCCTCCCCATCAGCTGGGACTTGGGAGGCAGAGAATAGATGGGGGTGGGGCCAGTCAGAATTTTTACTAACAGTTCTTCAAACTACTCAAAATTTCTGCTACCGGTTCTCCAGAACTGCTCGAAACTACTGAAACCCACCTCTGTTGCACACATGTGTGCGGCTTAAAAACTGCAGCTAAATAGGATGGTGGGCCCACCCGCAGGTCACAACTATCATTTCGCCTGAACTGGTCTGAACCGGCTGAATCCCACCCTTGATTATGACCATTTTTCACACAACCATTGCGGCTTCGCCATGGTCACGCGATCAAAATTCAGATTCTTAGCAATTGACTCATATTTATGACTGTTGCAATGTTCCTGGGTCATGTGGTCCCCTTTTGCGACCTTCTGACAAGCCAAGTCTTCACTTAACAATCATGTGACTTAACTTAACAACTGCAGTGATTTGTCTATGGAGATTGTCAGTCATCCAGTTCATGGTTGTCCCAAAGGTGCTTTTTTTCAAGAGGCAACTGTGCTTTTTTGTTTTGTTTTTTTCTTTGAAGCTATTTCGCTTCTCATCCAAGAAGCTTCTTCATGTTGTGTCTTGCCCGCTTTCACCGCAGTCGGGGCCTTCTTATCTGCTTCCGAATGCTGAGGAATGTCCTAGTATGCCTCCCAGTCCCAGCCCTGGCTCCATGCCCAGACAGGCTGAAGAGGAGGAAGTATCTCCAGCCCCCAGCTCTGCTTCCATGCCCAGGCAAACGGAGCAACTAGACCCCTCCCCCACAGCATGTGAGCCTGAGGAAGGTTTATTACCAACAGCTGCCGACTGGAGTGACCCTCGCTTCAGAAGAATTGATAGGCGGCGGCGACAGAAGGAAGGGAGGGGCAGGCCTGGATAAGTGCTGAGTCATGGAGCCACACCCCATGGCCTATATAAAGGATCTGCTTTCTGGCATTCTCTGAGTCAGGCAAAGTCTAACATATCTTGCTGAAGTCACTTTCTGGTCTCCTGCCTGCCTTGAAGAACTTTGCTAGGACTTTGGCAGAGCTGCAGAGGCACGCCTGATTCGGATTTCCCTGACCCGGCCCTCAGCGGAGGAGTGGGACACAACACTTCAGCTCTTCTTCAGCTTCTTGGTTGAGAAGTGAAGCAGCTTCAAAGAAAAAACCAGAAAGTCCAGTTGCCTCTTGAAAAAGCGCCTTTGGGACAACCATGAACTAGATGACTGAGAATCTTCATAGACATTTACCTATATGCTACAGAGCTGAAGAAGCTCCTTGGATGAGAAGCAAAATATCTTCAAAGAAAAAACAGAAAGTCCAGTTGCCTCCTGACAAAGCACTTTTGGGACAAACTTGACCTGGATGACTTCACATCTGTGACAAGAAAGATAAAATGGTGCAAAACCTGTTTAAAAGTTGTCCTGCTTAGCAGCATAAATTTTAGGTTCAATTGTGGTCATATGTTGAGGTCAACTTGTTATTTATGAAGTTATTAAGTGTATGGCAAGGACTATCAGCCAAGAATAGAGTTTAGAGAAATTAATAAGGCGTAACATGCATTTGTCAACTAGAAATATATAGTTCATGATGGAGGCTAGTATGGTCAATGGTTTTCATAACTGAGCATTAACCTAACACATTATTTATTCTAGAAGACTAAGACTGCAGATGATTAAACTCTGTCTGGAAATTGTGGAAAAAATTGACTAGGGAATTGACAAGAATGGTAGGAAAATAAATTTCTCGTCTGACCAAATGGCTTTGTCCAGCTAATTCAGTTGATTAATCTATGATTGTCAGCTAGCAATAAACCTGGAATATTGGCATCTGAGGCCTATATTGCTAAACACATGATATCCTATTGATAATTCCACAATCAGGAAGAAGTTGCAGAGAACATTATTTTTTGCTGCTCATCATTGGCAGGAAAAACCAAAGGTACAAGTACAGATTAGGAGAAACCTAGCTCAAAAACAGTTAAGTGTGAACGGGACCTTGGAGTCCTAGTGGACAATCACTTTGTCCAACTAATTCAGTTCAGTTCATCCAGCAGTGTGTGGAAGCGTCCAAAAAAGTTAATGCAATGCTTGGCTATATATATATATATATAAAGGACATAGAATCAAAATCATGTGAAGTATTTCTAGAAATACAAAGAAGAGGGGGACAGCTTATTTTCCAAAGCACCGGAAAGCAAGAGAAGAAACAATGGATGTGTTGTGCCTCGTCCTCCCTCCTCTCCTCAGCCGGGCCTCTCCCGTCTATACCCGGGCCTGTTATCAGACTCGGGGTCTGATAATGAAGATGAACGGCCTGTCATGCCTCCAGCCCTTGGCCCTGGCCCCATGCCCAGAGAGAATGTCAGGAGTGAACAGACCACCCTAGAAACTTCATTCCTACAGCGTGTGAGCAGGAAGTCAGCCACATGCTGGAATTACTGACAGCAGATCCAACTGAAGAGAATTCAAAGTGGGAGGATCCTCGCTTCTGGAGATCTGAGAGGCGACACCAGCAGAAGGAAGGGAGGGGCAGGCCTGGATAAATGCTGAGTTATGGAGCCACACCCCACAGCCTATATAAAGGACCTGCTTTTGGCATTCCAACCTTGAGTCAAGCAAAGTCTCATCTAGTTTGCTGATATTGGACTCTATCGCTGAAGTCACAACTTGGACTCCTGCCTGCCCTGAGATACCATGAAGGAATTTGGCAAGCTGCAGAGGCTTCGTTGCCATGTTTGATACAGACTTCCTTGACCCAGTCGTCGGAGGGGGAGGGGGACATGATAGGATGGAAACTAACCAAGGAGAGAAGCAACCTGGAATTAAGGAGATGCTTCCTATCAGTGAGGACAATTATGGAATGTGGAATAGAAGTTGCCTTCAGAAGTTGTGGATGCTTCATTACTGGAGGTTTTTAAGAAAAGACTGGACAGCCACCTTCTCTGAAGTGGTATAGGGTCTCCTGCTTGAGCAGGGGACTGGACTAGAAGACCTCCAAGGTCCCTACCTGCTCTATTCTGATTGTGTGGTTGATCTCAGTCCAAATTACATCACTCATCCAGAATAAAAGTCAGGTTGTCCTTAAGGTGATGGATCCGTATCCCGCGAAAAGAATAAAAGGCAAATTCACTCGTCAAACCCATGAAGCATAAGTCAAGGATTAAGACTGTTATGAAACAGAAGCCAGGATAGAAGGAAACATTTCCAAAGACAGGATAATCAGCAGAAAATGATAAAAGCATCACCCGGGGAATTACAGCCCAGCAAGGAAAAAAAAAACTGACATAGCTGACAAGGCAGCAGAATCAAGAATGTTTTCATCAACCATCGTGGCATCGAGACAGAAAAGGGATGAACATTAGCTAAGTAACGTCCTCCAGCCTCTCTTGAGGGATAACATTGTCTTGTGGATAACAAGCGTAGTTGCTGTCTCTGCACATGGAGATGTGAATGTATCATATTTGTGAGCACGCTTGAGAAGAAGAAAAGAACAAGGACCAACACCTCAATGGGATGATGTAGAGGCAATATACAGGAGGGTTGGTACAGAAGATAGAGTTTTTTTATTGGCCAAGTGTGCCCGAATGATTTCTTCCAACAACCAGTTTGCCAAAGTGCTCAGAGAGTTAACAACCGGTTCTCCTGAAGTGGTGCGAACTGGCTGAATCCCACCACTGAGTAGCAGCCAGAAATTAATGGGTCACTTGCTAAGAAGATAGCATCTCAACTCTGCTACATTCACAAACATTTTTTTTTTCAGATGGCATCATTAGGTTATTTTTCAAACCCACTCATCTTTGGAAGGAGATCAGAGACTGCCTGTACTCCAAAAAGAGGCAAATAGGATGGATATAGCACGGAAGAAATGTCTTTCCTACTTGTGATTGAGAATACAAACGATGCCAACAATCACACATTATTTTGGAAAGCTATTTTCAGAAACTCTGCTTTACTTGTTTTTCTTCAATACGTTTGCATATGATGAGTTTAAGAACATAGAAAATGCTGGAACTTGAAGAGTATATCGAATTATGATTTGTATAGGAAGTATGTATAAGAATTAATTTGTCCCTTAATAAGAAGATGGCATACCTTTAACTATTCAAACTCAATCATGTTTGGATAAATAGATAGACAGATGTTAGATAGATAGATAGATAGATAGATAGATAGATAGATAGATAGATAGATAGATAGATAGATAGATAGATAGATATAGAGATAGATAGATGATAGATAGATAGATAATGAGAGAGAGAGAGAGGATAGATAGTAGGAAGATAGATAGATGATAATTAATTAGATAGAAAGATAGATAGATAGATAGATAGATAGATAGATAGATAGATAGATAGAAAGATAGATGATAGTTAATTAGATAGATAAATAGATAGATAGATAGATAAGATAAGAGATAATAGACAGACAGACAGACAGATAGACAGACAGACAGATAGACAGATAATAGCTATCGTAGATTATAGATCTATCTATAGATAGATAGATATAGACAGATAGACAGATAGATAGACTGTCAGAGTGTGCACAGTGTGACAATTTTGAGACAACTCAGGAGCAAAATACAGTAAACAGGGTTTGTCTTTCAAATAGTGGTTTATCTATAAGGTATATATATATACACATACTAGGCAAAATGAGGCAATCAATCATCAACCATAGCACGGAAGCACGCATGGAGAGAGAGATGCCCTCACAGGGCGTCTCTTATGTATTCAGTCTCTTAAAGTGATAGCAGTTAAATAACCCTGCTGACTCATTCTCATTGAATCATCATTTCAGGATTATAGCCTTACAGTAGCTGTTCACCTATTAAATCATTACCTTAACACAGATAATAGATATCATATATTGATAGATAGATGATAGATAGATAGATAGATAGATAGATAGATAGATAGATAGATAGATAGATAGATAGATAGATAGACAGACAGACAGGCAGATGATATAGATATAGATAGTTATAGGTAGAGATACGGAGATATGGAGATATACACACATATATAGATAATGTATGTGCATCTGTTTGAGAGTGTGTTTATGTCTCTCTCTGCATATGTATACACCATACATGCATATATGAGATTGGGCATATGAGTGTATGAAAGGGTGAATGAGAACATCTTGGTATACTATTTATTGTAAGATTGACTAATTGGCCTTTTACCCAATTTTAACTACCGAACCAATATAGAAGAGAAAAGAAGAGAAGAGAAGAGAAGAAAAGAGAAGAGAATTTTTTTTATTGGCCAAGTGTGTTTGCACACATAAGGAATTTGTCTTGGTGCATATGCTCTCAATGTACATAAAAGAAAAGATACCTTCATCAAGAATTCTAAGGTACCACACTTAATGATAGTCATAGGGTACAAATAAGCAATCAGGAAACAATCAATATCAATATAAATCGTAAGGATACAAGCAACAAAGTTACAGTCATACAGTCATAAAAGGGAGGAGATGGGTGATGGGAACAATGAGAAGATTAATAGTAGTGCAGACTTAGTAAACAGTTTGACAGAGTGGTGGGATTCAGCCAGTTCGCACCACTTCCGGAGAACCGGTTGTTAACTTTCTGAGCAGTTTGGCAAACTGGTTTTTGGGAGAAAATATTAGAGCAGAGAACCGGTTGTTAAATCACTTGAATCCCAACACTGGTTTGACAGTGTTGAGGGAATTATTTGTTTAGCAGAATGATGGCATTCTGGAAGAAACTGTTCTTGTGTCTAATTGTTCTGGTGTGCAGTGCTCTGTAGTGTCGTTTTGAGGATAGCAGTTGAAACAGTTTGTGCCCAGGATGTGAGGGGTCTGTAGATATTTTCACAGCCCTCTTTTTGACTCCTGCAGTATACAGGTCCTCAATGGAAGGCAGGTTGGTAGCCACTGTTTTTTCTGCAGTTTTAATTATCCTTGTATACAACTACACTAACTGAAATGCAAACATTCCCACCTCTAATCTTTGCGATTTGGTTTCCGGCCTATGAAAGACAGGGGATTTAAGAAGGAAACAAAAAACAAAAAACACCAGGAACCCACTTGATCGATGATCAGAGTTTAGGCCAATTGCAGGGAGGAAGAGCTCTGCAAAATATTCTAAAGCCATCTTCCAATACATGCCATTGTCTTCCCTCGTTGCATTTTAGTTCCTAACCTCTAGCATTTAAGGCTTCTGCACTTTCCCCTACTTAATATTTTAAAATTGATTCTGTTTTTATTGGATTTCTTTCTTCCCCAACAAGAAGGTAAGGATTAGACAGGGGACTTTTGAGTCAGCTTAGGCCCATAGCGGCCAATCTATACTTTTAGCAGTTCAGCAACTATTTAATTTTAATTGCTCCCCAAGCATAGGCCAAATCCAGATAGAGGGGAGAAAAAAATGGAGCAAATCTTGTTCATAGAGTCTTTGAAGTCTGTAGAACCTGCACTGACATTGCCTCGGGCATCCATCCGTGCATTTATATGGAAGGAAAAGAAACGCTACATAGCTGAACACTTCTGCTGTGTGTCTACAATAGCACATTTATGGGGAAATATCTTGTCAAAAGCAGATAAAGCTATTCCTGAGAACCGGACTTCGTGTTATAGATCTTAAACAGGTGGAACACTGGATGTAATAAAGATGTTAAGGGAATCCATGCAAACAAACTCACGAAGTTTGATATTACGTCCCAGATTTCGTTCAAGTTTTCATCCACACTGGATGAATATTCTATCTATGAACAGAGCCCTGACTAGAAGCGGCATAAAGCTACTTATGCAAAGACATTTATATGCGAAAGCAAAATGTTGTTTTCCCAACCGGTTTATAACAGAATAACAGAAGAAAACAAGCAGAGTTAGATGGTAACTTTGGAGGCCTTCTAGTCCAAACATTGTGTTCAAGTAGGAGACCTTATATCAGTTCAGATAAATGGTTGGCCAATCTTTTTTTGAAAGCCTCCAGTGATGAAGCACTCACTGCCTTCCATTGAGGACCTGTATACTGCACGAGTCAAAAAGAGGTCTGTGAAAATATTTACAGACCCTCACATCCAAGACATAAACTGTTTCAACTCCTACCCTCAAAACGACACTATAGAACACTGCACACCAGAACAACTAGGCACAAGAACAGTTTTTTTCCCGAACACCATCACTCTGCTAAACAAATAATTCCCTCAACACTGTCAAACTATTGACTAAATCTGCACTAATATTAATCTTCTCATCGTTCCCATCACCCATCTCCTTCCACTTATGACTGCATGACTGTAACTTTGTTGCTTGTATCCTTACGATCTATACTGATATTGATTGTTTCCTGATTGCTTATTTGTACCCTATGACTATTGGGTTAAAAGGAAGAAACAGCTGCGATCACACATTTCTCCTAGAAGCATGAAGCTGTAAACACCCAGCCTGAAGATGACAAATGGGATTTCGTCGAAACGTCACCAAGACACTTCCAATTTTACGAGGGAGAAAACCCGAATAACCAAAAACCTACCTACCTACCTACATACCTATATATATATACATAAATATATATACATACATACATACATACATATATATATATATATATACATACATACATATACACACACACAGCTGAACACTTCTGCTGTGTGTCTACAATAGCACATTTATGGGGAAATATCTTGTGATTGCAGCTGTTTCTTCCTTTTTAACTGCTAGTGGGGGTTTGAACTGATTGGGTGGGAGCTTGGCTGTGCTCTGATTGGATGGGGGGTTTTTCGACGAGGTCTCACTCATCATCTTCAGGCTGCTGCTTTCGGCTTCGTGCTTTTCAAGCAAAAAGCTTTTTGCTCGAGAAGCACGGTCAAGACACCAGCCTGAAGATGATGAGTGAGACCTCGTCAAACGCCGCCAAGATACTCTCAACCTTACACAGGAAAAGACCTGAAAATGCCAAGACATACATACATACATATATATATATACATAAATATATATACATACATATATATATATATATATATATATATATATATATATATATATATATATATATTTGTTTCATAGTTTTCATGGGTATAGGTATGTAGGTCTTGGCATTCGGGTCTTTTCCTGTAGCTTGAGAGTATCTTGGCGGCGAGGTCTCACTCATCATCTTCAGGCTGCTGCTTTCGTGCTTCTCAAGCAAAAGCTTTTGCTCGAGAAGCACGGTCAAGACACCAGCCTGAAGATGAGGAATGGGATTTCATCGAAACGTCACCAAGACACTTCCAATTTTACGAGGGAGAAAACCCGAATAACCAAAAACCTACCTACCTACCTACATACCTATATATATATACATAAATATATATACATACATACATACATACATATATATATATATATATATATATATATATATATATATATATATATATATATACATAGATATATATATATTTGTTTCATAGTTTTCATGGGCAATGTGTGATTGCAGCTATTTCTTCCTTTTAACTGCTAGTGGGGTTTGAACTCATCATCTTCAGGCTGCTGCTTTCGGCGTGCTTCTCAAGCAAAAAGCTTTTTGCTCGAGAAGCACGAAGCCGAAGACACCAGCCTGAAGATGATGAGTGAGACCTCGTCGAAACGTCGCCAAGATACTCTCAAGCTTACACGGGAAAAGACCCGAAAATGCCAGCGCACAAGATTGGCCATTAGTCCATGCCATTATTTTATGCATGAGAATTATCATTTTTAATTTGGCAACAATGAACTAACATCCCAGCGTGTGTTCCCCAGCACCCACCTCAAATGAGTAATAAAACAAGTTGACTAAGTTGATTAAGTCAATAAAACTATTGGGATTGCTTCAGTAATTTTGCTTATCAAAACTCTTTCACTGTTTATAACAAATGAGTTGTTCGTATTTCTGTCTCAACATTTTTTTTTTAAACGGATGACAATAATGTGGACTACTAATTCAAGAAGTAAATTAAACTGGACATAAAATGGTAATGGAGCTCGTAATTTTGGGAAATCACTCCTCAGAAGTCTAATTATCGAAATATTTCAGCACACACACAGCATTGTAACATGAAAAAGAGACTTCATGTATTCACTTAAATTATTTCATTCCTGCAAAAAGATTATTGTTGGCTAGGAATGAACATGTAAATAAGTACTTCTGCAGGGTGATTTCATCTTACATTTTGGTTTATTTATCTGAGTAAGGGGCTTCATTATGGCTGCAAAAATTACAGAGAAACCAGTAATAAAACCTACTGCATTTTGGCATTCTCCAGGAAGTGTTCGCCCTTGGACCTAACCAGTGGTGGGTTTCAAAATTTTTGCTACCAGTTCGGTGGGTGGGGCAAGGGGGGGCATGTGACTGAGTGGGTGTGGCCAACTTGATGTCACTCATGCCCATGACCACTCAGTCACATGACCCCCCCTCCACCTAGCCATGCTCACAAGAAAAGGTAGGAAAATTTTTGGAATTTCCACCTATCTAGCTCTCCCTTCACCAGTCACCCCCGTTTCCCCTCCTTTAGCAGCCCCGGCCCTAGCCCTGCTTCCTCCCCCACCACTGCCCCTTTGTTTGGGCTTTGTTCTGTCTTCTCTCACCTCCGTCAGAGTGATGGCTTAATTAGCCGGCACTATCAGCTCTGGCAGCAGAATAGCCAGTGTCTGCCAAGAGCCTTTGTTATCTTCCACGATGCTGGTGAGTCACCCAGAAACAAACTTCAGCTCTTAATCAGTGGATTTGCCTGTTACAAAGAGACACAGCAGCTCTTGCTGCCTTTTATATCCTATGGGGTGTGGCTCCATGACTCAGCCCTTCCTAGGCCTGCCCCACCCTTGCTTCTGTTGTTCCCTCCTCTCCTGCCTACAAAACCTAGGGTTCAACCAAGCCTGATTGCCGTCAGCTGGGTCTGCAGGCGTGGCCTGGGGTGGGGGAAGAATCAGGGGATGGAGGCCTCATTATCTCTTCCACCTGGCCTGTTTCTGGCTCCTAGAGCTGAGCCAGGGAAGCCGGTGCTCCCGAGGTGAGTCCTGATGGCCCTTCCCCCTCACTGTCCAAGTCACTTTCTGGCAGCAGGCCCATCTCCAAGTCTAGCAGCAAGGCCGGCTCGGGGGGCGCAGACACAACAGGCTGCTTACCTTCCACGGCGGCTGGTGCAGATTCCAGAAGGCAAGATGACCAGAGTTTTTGGTGGCCCCCAGCCAGCCACCGCTGTTGGAAAGCGGCTGGCAAAGAAGCTTCTGCAGGCCACTGAAAAGTACCTGAGGTCACAGAAAAAGCTGCTGCTGTCGGTGCCATGTTCTTCATGCATGTGCATCCCAATGGACTTGCAAGGCAGTGGGATGCACATGCGCAAAGAACATGGTGGTGATGAACATGGCAGGCAGGGTGAGCAAGCAGTAAACGGGGGACCGGTTTGGGGTTGTGGCCAGCCAGCCATCGCTACTAGTTTGGCGACCTTGGCCAAATTTCCACCAACGGTTCGTGCAAACCTGTGCGAACTGGCTGAATACCACCTCTGGACCTAACTAACCCAAAACAAATTTTAAAACAAATATGATGCCAAAACTACTCTTAAGCTTACTTTTGTTGAATTAATTATGAGAAGGGGAAAATAAAAACGAGGCTGCAACATACTTTGATTAAAATTCATATTTTTAACCATTCATGGATAGTCCTTGACTTATGACAGGTTGTTTTATGGCTGACTGAAGTTATAATGGACTCAAAAAAAAAAAGTTACTTTTGAATCATCCTCAAAACGATGTCTGTCTCACCATTCAATGGTCATGGGATCACATTTTAGCCAGGGATGGGCTGCAAAAATTTTAGCAAGGGGTTCTCTGCCTGATTGCTGGGTGGGCGTGGCCATGGTGGGCCACGCCCACCCAGGTCAGCCTCCTGCACCACAGCGAATGGGGGGGCATTTTTGCCCTCCCAGAGGCTCTGGAGGCTTTCCCTAAGCCTCTGGGAGGGCGAAAACGACCTCCCCAGTCTCCGGAGGCTCTCTGAAGGCCGGAAATGGGCCCATTTCCAGCCTTCCCGAATTTTTAATAGGCCCGTTTTTCACTGTCTCCAAGCCTCCGAACATGCTCTGCACTTACCTGCATCCAAAATGGGCCATGTAGGGACTCGGGTGGGGCAGGGTGAGCATGGCCAGCCAGGAGTCGGATTTGGGGATTCTCCGAACGGCATAGATTCTTAGCTAGAGGTTCTCCCAAACCCCTGCGAACTCCCAGCAGCCTATCCCTGATTTTGGCCCTTGACAATCTCCTTGTATTTACAACCAGTTGCAGCATCCTGGATCAAAGGATCATATTTTGTGGTTATTTTCCATTTTCCAGCCAAACAACAACAACAACAACAAAAATGCCCATTGAATAAGCTGGATTCGGAGGTATGAGCAATTGATTCACTTAGACCATAGTGCCCTGCTTAATGTCTATCATAAAAGTCATCGTAAAACTAAATTTTTAGTACTATCTACAGTTCAGGGATTGACACTAAGAAATTTGCTATTTATATCAAGTTTCTGTCGAGATAATACAACCTTCCACCAGAATTTTAATGGGCAAAATTGGATGCTGGCTTAAGACATGATATGATTTTTAATTTCCCCTTCTGTTGTGACATTGGAACTCCCATAATTCAAATCACTAACAACTCAGGTTAAAAGAGAAAATAAAACAAAAAGCTGAAAGAAGAAAAACTTGGAGACAGCAGTAGAGGAGAGCACTTAGAACGAGTCACCAAGGGCGACTTTTAGCGAAAATAATTTCTCAATAAAAATATGGATGAGTGTCTTTTTCAGCTCAATGTTAATGACTAACTAACGCTAACTGGGAGCTAAGATAGATTAGGTGAATATGAATATTTTACTACGGTCCCTAATCAGAATTGCAAAGAAAAGCACATTAAAAATAAATAAAGGCAAAAAACAAAACCAGATGAAAATATTACAACTGGTGGTGAATTCGTCAGGAGATAATTAAGTTTTCTGTATTTTGTTTCTATAATGAAATTAAGCTATGTTCATACTGATAACAACTGTGAGTAAAAAATCCTAGGTTAGACGTGCAATACAGAATAGAATAGCAATAGCACTTAGACTTATATACCACTTTACAGTGCTTTACAGCCCTCTCTAAGCAGTTTACAGAGTCAGCATATTGCCCCCAACAATCTGGGTCCTCATTTTACCCACCTCGGAAGAATGGAAGGATGAGTCAACCTTGAGCCTGGTGAGATTTGAACTGTAGAATAGAATAGAATAGAATAGAATAGAATAGAATAGAATAGAATAGAATAGAATAGAATAGAATAGAATTGGAAAGGACCTTGGAGATCTTCTAGTCCAGCTCCCTGCTTAGGCATGGAACCCTAAACCATTTTTGAAACTCTTCTTAAAAACTTCCATTGTTGGAGCATTTACAACTTCTTTACAACTTGTTCCACTGATTAATTTTTCTAACTGTCAGGAAAGTTCTAAATTGCTTGTCTCCTTGATTAGTTTCCACCCATTGCTTCTTGTTCTACCCTCAGGTGCTTTGGAGAATAGCTTGACTCCCTCCTCTTTGTGGCAGCCTCTGAGATACCGGAACACTGCTATCATGTGACACTAATCCTTCTTTTCATTAAACTAGACATACCCAGTTCCAGCAACCGTGAGAGAGATAGAGAGAGATATCGATTTAATTTGCTAATTTGGCTAGGATATATAATTTTTTTGCTATTCCCATGTGGGGGGGGGGAGAATTATTTCTATCTTTCCTGTCTTAGATGTCGTGATATGTGTTGATCACCTTTAGTCTAATGGATCATCCGGTCTTTAATCAAGGATCTATTTTGAGTAACTCATAAAATGGTAAGATGGATCAAGGTGAATAAGTTGTAACCAGCAACACCCACAGAAATATTGTTAGCTTAGCTGCCTTTCAAAATATCATTTTGAAAGCTCGACTAGAAGTCACGTTTGTCAGATCAAGATAAATGGTCCTCTCAGCAATCAACCTACATCTTCACTCGTTGTTGAGTCCTACTACTTGGCTACGCTGAAGAAATTCCCTTAATAAACAGTGTTGTGATCCTTTCTTCTGGTTTGAAAAATTATCTCCATTCAGTTGAAGACCTGGTAACACGAATAATGTTAATGCTTTGAAAAGTCTAGTTAAGAACTTAAAATGCACAGAATTCTGGTCTAGACTAAGGGTGACATGATAGCACTCTTCCAGCATGTCATCCGCACCTCTATAACTGTCTGGTTTGGTTCTGCAGCCCAATGAAACAGACACAGACTTCAGAGGATAATTAGAACTACCAATCTGCCTTCCATTGAGAACCTGTATAATGCACGAGTCAAAAAGAGGGCTGTGAAAATATTTACAGACCCCTCGCATCCTGGACATAAATGTTTCAACTCCTACCCTCAAAATGACGCTATAGAGCACTGCACACCAGAACAACTAGACACAAGAACAGTTTTTTCCCGAAGGCCATCACTCTGCTAAACAAATAATTCCCTCAACACTGTCAGACTATTTACCGAGTCTGCACTAATATTAATTTTCTCATTGTTCCCATCACCAATCTTTTTCCACCTATGACTGTAACTTTGTTGCTTGTATCCTTACGATTTATATTGATATTCATTGTTTCCTGATTGCTTATTTGTACCCTATGACTATCATTAAGTGTTATACCTTATGATTCTTGATGAATGTATCTTTTCTTTTATGTACACTGAGAGCATATGCACCAAGACAAATTCCTTATGTGTCCAATCACACTTGGCCAGTAAAACATTCTATTCTATTCTATTCTATTCATTTGAGGGGCTCCTAAAAGGTGAGGGGGTCAAACTACTTTCCAAAGCACTGAAAGGCAACACAAGAAACAATGGATGGAAACTAACTAAGGAGAGAAGCAACAAAGAACTAAGGAGAAATCTCCTAACAGTGAGAGCAATCAACCAACAGAATAGCTTGCCTTCAGTTGTGCGAACTCCATCATTGGCGGCTTTCAAAAAGTGAATGGACAACAATTTGTCAGAAACAGTATAATAATACATATGCTGGGAGCATATGCATCGACAAATTCCTTGTGTGTCCAATTACACGTGGCCAATAAAACTTTTCTCTTCTCTTCTCTTCTCTTCTCTTCTCTTCTCTTCTCTTCTCTTCTCTTCTCTTCTCTTCTCTTCTCTTCTCTTCTCTTCTCTTCTGTCTCTTGCTTGAGAAGGATGTTGGACTAGAAGACTCCAAGGACCTTCCAACTCTATTTATTCTATGTTCTGTTTTTCATACCTTCTTTTGTATTCTATGTAGTTCTTGTGCCTCCTAGTAGCTTTTCAGAAAGAGTTCCCAGACTTCTAGGAAAATAATTGTTAAATAGAAAAAGATTAAACTCCCAACAGAACTTGAGAAATAGTTGGGAACCCTCCTGTTGTGACCCAGGCCCATGTAGTAATTATCAGACACAATCAGTCCTAAAAAACCATATTTTATTAGACCAGCTGAGAATGAATTCATTCTCAGCTTAGTCCAAATTAAGTCCAAAGCAAAGTCCTTCAGAAAAAGTCCTTCGGCCTTATCACATTCTTTGGTACCCTGCCAAAGGTTTTTCTTGGCAAGAACCCCACGAAATTCAGCAACAGGAGACGCCGACAAGAAACAATTGTAGCAATGTTGCTTTCCTACAAAGAACCCAAGAGCCATTGCTGCACTTTTAAGCCTTATGGGAGGGGCCAATCATCTCCTGGCCTTACTCCGGAGTTGTCCTTTTTGCTTCAGCTACTCTTGTCTTCTGGCAGCTCTTCGTATGTGTGGACTAGGAACAGATGACTCCTGTTCCTCTGCCTCTCTGCTGTCCACTTCTGGAGGGTCTGGAGGCTGCACATTGCTCCCAGATGGCACTGGCCCCATCTCTGCCTCGGATGCAGAGCCCTTGCCTGGCCTTCCTCTGACTCCAGGACTGATCCATTGTCCTCCCCAGCCTCCTCATTATACAACTCCACTGCCAGCTCCGCAGGCTGCTGGAGGACTACAACACCTCCTTGGATAGCTGTGTCATATTTCAGTTGCAAACATCTGGCCACCACAGAGGGTCTCAGTGTTCAATATCCCTTGGCTGACTATTTGGTTGTCTATTCTTGAAGTCTAATTGTGTAACGTGTCTATCTTTGGAGAAAAAAGACCTAAATATGAGCCAAGCATCAGAGCAGATCATATTTGAAACACTTGGGGACAACCCACTGCTCATGCTTTGGTCTCTAGTCCTGATAAAGTACAAATTTATTGTATGTAAATTTGTAAGTTTGATGGATTTGTTTCTTTTCTATTACCATGTTTCCCTGAAAAATAAGACCCTGTCTTACATTTTTTTGAACCCTGAAATAAGCACTTGGCTTTATTTTCAGGGAGGTCTTATTATTTTGGGACACGTGGAGCAGGACGGGGCTCCTCTTGCTGTCTTACTTGATTTCCAGCTCTGTGTTTAAATATTTTTGGGAGGGCTTATTTTCAGGAGAGGCTTATTTTAGCGCATGCACTCAAAAGCCCGAGTGGGCTTATTATCAAGGGATGTCTTATTTGTGGGGAAACATGGTAATAGGGGTGCCAGCTCAGGCAGCTCTCAGCTCCTCAAAAGTTTGAGATCTGGAACAGCATTGACCTATTATGCAAAACAGCAGGTATGATTTGTTTCCCTTGTTCATTCCAGCATGACCCAAAATGATAATGGATTATAGAATTAGGATAATCTTCTCGCCATTAAAATGTATGAGCAAAGTTCCAGAATGCTGGATCTTTGGATGGACACCAAGCGTTTGGTTTTGCAGCAATTTTAATTGCATTTCGATCCGGGTTTTTTTTTTTTTTTTTTTGCTCAATAGAAAGGAAAAAAAAAATAGGGGACATCTTGCATACATCAGAACAGTGCTTGATCTTGAAAGCAGATCAAAAGATTTAAAGCCAGAAGCAGAGATTCTCCAATTTTCTGACAATTCTTCACCATTCCAAAATAAATAAAGAACTGGACCAAACAATCAAACCAAGGAATCTGAACCAGCAACGGTGAGACGTGATGGAAAATTCAGCGACGTCAACCTGCTGCATTCCTTCTCTCTGTTTAAAGGCTAAATTCATGTCGTTGTTTCTTTTACTAAGGGACACAAAAGAGGAAAATTTTGGAGAGAGAATCAGTATGATTGGTTTCCAGCTTCTGTTATCTCCAAGGACTGGAAATGGACACCTAGCATTAGAATCATCATTAAAAAGGCACAACAAAGCATGTACTTCCTGCGTCATCTCGTAAAGCACAGATTGCTGATATAGCTCTGCAGAACCATTATTGAGTCTGTCATTTGTACCTCTATAATTGTCTGGGTTGGCACAGCAACCAAACAGGAGAGGTACAGATTTTCAAGGGACAGTTAAAAGTGCAAAAAACAAAACAAAACAAAACGAACAGAAAACAAAACAAACAAACAAACAAACAACCATTTGCAACCAGCTCGTTTTCCATTGAGGACCTGAATGTTGCACAGGTCAGAAAGAAGGCTGAGAAAATCTCTACAGATCCCTCAGCATCCTGGACATAAAACTGTTTAAACTTCTCCCCTACGGATGCCGCTATAGATTATTGCGTGCCAAAACAACTAGACAGAAAGATAGCTTTTCCCCCTGTGACGTCACTCTGCTGAACACTTAGTTCCCACAGCCCTGTCTCATTTATCAATTTTTCTCATCTTTCCTACTATCTTCTCCTATTGGTTTCTTATGATTTTATCAGTTATTGTTTGTAACTTATGATTAATGATTGTACCTATGATTTATGCCCTAACACCTATTAGACGCTGTTTTATATGTACACTGTAAGCTTATGCACCGGAAACAAATTTCTTGTGTGGCTACTCACACTTGGCCAATAAAGAATTCTATTGTATCCTATTGTATTCTATTCCATTCCTTTCCATTCCATTCCATTCCATTCCTCATTCTATCATTCTATCATTCCATTCCATTCCATTCCTCATTCTATCATTCTATCATTCCATTTCATTCTACTCCTCATTCTATCATTCCATTCCATTCCATTCCATTCCATTCTTCATTCTATCATTCCATTCCATTCTATTCCATTCCATTCCTCATTCTATTCCTCATTCTATCATTCTATCATTCCATTCCATTCCATTCCTCATTCTATCATTCCATTCCATTCCTCATTCTATCATTCCATTCCATTCCATTCCATTCCTCATTCTATCATTTTACCATTCCATTCTTCATTCTATCATTCCATTCATTCCATTCCATTCCATTCCATTCCATTCCATTCCATTCCATTCTACTCCTCATTCAATCATTCCATTCCTCATTCTATCATTCCATTCCATTCCATTCCTCATTCTATCATTCTACCATCCCATTCTTCATTCTATCATTCCATTTTATTCCATTCTATTCCTCATTCTATCATTCTATCATTCCATTCCATTCCATTCTACTCCTCATTCAATCATTCCATTCCTCATTCTATCATTCCATTCCATTCCATTCCATTCCATTCCATTCTAATTCTATTCTATTCTATTCTATTCTATTCTATTCTATTCTATTCTATTCTATTCTATTCTATTCTAATGCTCTACCTATTTAAATAGGTTGAATAAAAAAGCTGCACTGAAAAAAAAGTATGCTTATTAATTTAACACTGGTTTCAAATTTTCTGGATTAATTTAACCACTAACTTAAAGCCACAAAGACTGAGGACAAAATGCCTTGAGTGTCCTTCCAAGTTATGTTCCTATGCAACCATTTTTGAATCATGGGAGAAAAAAAAACAACCACTGCGCTTCCATGTTCCCACTATTGATCTCTGCCTCTGTTCTCTCATCTCCAGCTTTTAATTTCCTTCCAAAGTAATGGACGACAAGGCCTAAAGATATTATAAACCTGGAGACTCCCATTGGATAAGGTTAGATTAAAGGAGAATCATAGGGATGGAAGGGACATTGGTGTCAACTCGCAATACCACCTCTGGCTGGCCCCAGAATGGGTTGGGAATGGAGATTTTGCAGTATCTTTCCCCTGCCATGCCCACCAAGCCACACCCACCAAGCCACGCCCACCAAGCCACACCACACCACACCTACCAAGCCACTCCCACAGAACTGGTAGTAAAAAAAATTGGATTTCACCACTGTTCTGGTCTAAGGTGCTATGGAGCAGGGGTCTCCAACCTTGGTCCCTTTAAGACTTGTGGACTTCAACTCCCAGAGTTCCTCAGCCAGCTTTGCTGGCTGAGGGACTCTGGGAGTTGAAGTCCACAAGTCTTAAAGGGACCAAGGTTGGAGACCCCTGCTATGGAGAATAAATCAAAAATACTACTTTAATATCAGTACAGTTAAATATGACTTAAGGCTGCCTTACTCATGGTCTGGGGATGGGGTGGAGTCAGATGAAAGCAATATGGTCAGGAAATAGTAAAAAAAAGAATGTCTGGACATCTGTGTCATGGTTAAATCCAAATGAAGACATGGCCAGCTTCTTTCTAAATCTGTTCATCATGAAGGACTTCCGAACTGAGATGGTTTATTTAAATGAAATTAATACAGAGAATTATTTTGCAAAGCTTTGCCCCCGTACTTCTTTGCTTACATCCTGGATGCATTCCAGAATTATTGGTTTCATGCTTTCAACAATCTCCAAGAAATGCTTTTAGCATATGCATCATAGCACCTGTGTCACTCATGACCATGTTCATATGATACCATCTTCTCAGCACCATTATAATCAAATGTGACATGACATCCATGCAGTGGTGCAATTCATTTTTTTTTACTACCGGTTCTGTGGGTGGGGCTTGATGGGCGTGGCTTGGTGGGCATGGCAGGAGAAGGATACTGCAAAATCTCCATTCCCACCCCACTCCTGGGGGAACTATATTGCAAAATCTCCATTCCCCACCCCACTCCTGGGGGAAGGATATTTGCAAAATCCCCATTCCCCACCCCACTCCTGGGGGAAGGATATTGCAAAATCTCCATTCCTACCCTACTCCAGGGAGAAGGATATTTGCAAAATCTCCATTCCCACCCCACTCCAGGGGGAAGGATATTGCAAAATCCCCATTCCTCACCCCACTCCAGGGAGAAGGATATTTGCAAAATCCCCATTCCCCACCCTACTCCTGGGGGAAGGATATTGCAAAATCTCCATTCCTACCCTACTCCAGGGAGAAGGATATTTGCAAAATCCCCATTCCCCACCCCACTCCTGGGGGAAGGATATTGCAAAATCCCCATTCCCCTCCCCACTCCTGGGGGAAGGATATTGCAAAATCTCCATTCCCACCCCGCTCTGGGGCCAGCCAGAGGTAGTATTTGCCGGTTCTCTGAACTACTCAAAATTTCCGCTGCCGGTTCTCCGGAACCTGTCAGAGCCTGCTGGATTTGACCCCTGCATCCCTGGCTATAGACATATATTCTTATGAAAAAGGAACCCCTGGCTTTCTACAAACAAACCATTGTCCGTACATGCTTCCCAATCACTCACAGAGTGGCCAGTTACAAAAAATCAGGACTACACATTTGTCTCTAGTTCAGGTAATTTATTGTTATTGCTTATACACAAGAATCTAATCAACTGATGGTTAACAGAATTCAAGAGGGGCTGGGCTTAGATCACTAATGGGAATGTAATGATTCCAGGCTTATTTCTGACTTGACTCCACCTCCAGGCCCTGCCTTTCCTTCTATACACAAAGGAAATTTGAATTATAAGCTATAATTATGATTGTATCCCATACACCTGGATCTAACCATAACTGGATCTCTAGAACAATATTACTGGTTTTGGGGTTTATCATGAAAATGGCTCCGGGATTAACTATTTTTAAGTTTTTTACAAGCTAAATATTGAACAAATGGAACAGTTGGCTTGAAACATAGGCTCTGTAGAATTTTAGAAAAGCAAAGCTGTCAGAATCTGAAACTAATTTATAGCTGACTCCCCTAAGTTTAAGTACTGAAACCGCAGGCTCGTGGAGCTGCTATTCTTTTATTGTTTATATTGGCAAATTCCAAATTAATTGTTCATCACCATAAAAACAGATGCATCAAGGAAACGGAATCTCGGGAGGCAGTCAAGCTCCCTAACGCATCTTACAAGTCTATGCAGTTGAGATAATGGTTTTCTATTAGCTTTTTCTTTTGAATCTGTCATATGTTTTAATGTACACTTCCTAGAGGATGTCAAGAATGAAAAGAAATGTGTCTACTCCTGCCTCCACATCTAGAAATCTGGTTTTCCCTTTATGGTTCATTTAATACCAGGCCATTCCATATTTATGTTATCACCATTGCATTTATATATGAGTCCTTTTCTTTCTTTCTTTCTTTCTTTCTTTCTTTCTTTCTTTCTTTCTTTCTTTCTTTCTTTCTTTCTCTCTCTCTCTCTCTCTCTCTCTCTCTCTCTCTCTCCCTCCCTCCCTCCCTCCCTCCCTTCTTTTCTTTTCTTTTCTTTTCTTTTCTTTTCTTTTCTTTTCTTCTTGGGTTCCTAAAGGTTGATATTGACTTGATGGCACATAATCCATCAATCACCCAATCAATTTTGTTTCCATTAAGATGATTAACATAAGATAAGATAACATGACAGGACAGGACAGGACAGGACAGGACAGGACAGGACAGGACAGGATAGGATAGGAAAGGATAGGATAGGATAGGAAGACTAGACTACACTAGACAAGACAAGACAAATCTTTATTTATATATTTAGACCATTTTGAATATGTAGCAGAAAAAAGAGTCTTGAGAGTTAATAAGATTGATACTATAAGGTACAAAACTTTTACAGAATTTACTTATTTTGCTTCAGATACCATGAAGCCTCCTCCAGAAGGTAACAAGGAAAATCGGTCATGGAGAGGATAGAGGATAAGCAGTGGTTATATGCTATGTCCTGCATAGAAGGAAGCAAACTTCCAGTAATTGTTTTTTGCTGTCCTTACCACTCTCTGCACAGCCTTCCTGTCCAAAACAGTAATACCTCCAAATCATACAGTAATACAGTACAACAGTATGATTTCAGTCATCCCTCTATAGAAAGTGGTAAGGACAGGGGAAGAAAAATGTGCTTTTCTCATACAGTGCAAATTAATTAGCGGATTAATCTTTCATGCATCTTGTTCATTTTCCTAGTATGCCCATCCATTTGGGCATATCGATCTTTTAACAATGAGAACAGGGATTGCAAAAATCCAAGAAGTGGAAGAGTTTAGAATTCAGTGGATCAGCTGCTTCAGGAAGTAACATAGATTTGCAAGTGTATTTCTTTCTTCAATTAGTACTTTTGTCATAACTGTGTGCATCAAAAGAGAATTTAAAAATTGTATAGAAATAAAATCCTACTGATGATCTAGTCATAAAGGGGAAGAACGAGTTTGAATGTGTATATATTTGTTTGTGTGTCTCCTAACTTCTCTGAAATATTAAATTCAAAACTAATATTCTCCTTCTCATACTAGATGGACATTACCTTACAGATGACCCCCATCCCGTTAAAGACCTTGGAGTTTTCATGTCAAATGATCTAAGTGCCAAAGCCCACTGCAATTACATAGCAAAAAAAGCTCTAAGAGTTGTAAACCTAATCTTGCGTAGCTTCTTTTCCAAAAACACCACACTACTAACCAGAGCATATAAAACATTTGCTAGACCAATTCTAGAATACAGCTCGCCTGTTTGGAACCCTCACCACATCTCTGACATCAATACAATTGAACGTGTCCAGAAATATTTTACAAGAAGAGTTCTCCATTCCTCTGAAAACAATAGAATACCCTATCCCACCAGACTTGAAATCCTAGGCTTAGAAAACTTGGAACTCTGTCGCCTTCGACAAGACCTAAGCTTAACTCACAGAATCATCTATTGTAATGTCCTTCCTGTTAAAGACTACTTCAGCTTTAATTGCAATAATACTAGAGCAACTAATAGATTTAAACTTAATGTCAACCGCTTTAATCTAGATTGCAGAAAATATGACTTCTGTAACAGAATCATCAGTGCTTGGAATACTTTACCTGACTCTGTGGTCTCTTCCCATAATCCTAAAAGTTTTATCCAAAAACTTTCTACTATTGACCTCACCCCATTCCTAAGAGGACCATAAGGGGCATGCATAAGCGCACAAACGTGCCTACCGTTCCTGTCCTATTGTTTTTTTTCTTCTTCTTTCTATATATATGCTTATACCTCCTTATATTTACCCATATATGTTTATATACTATATAATCTTTTGCATGATTCCTACATATATTGTTGTGACAAAATAAATAAATAAATAAAATAAATAAAGGTTATTTCCAGTATTTGACTTTGCTTTTTCAAGATATTAAATTAATAAAGTATAATTTGCACACACATCAAAGGGGAAAATTTCATTTTTGTAGGTGCAGTGGGATGCAGAGAAAAAAAGAAAAGAAAAGAAAGTGATTTATCCATTGTCCAGGACAATTTAATTAATTTCTCAGAGTGATAGGTAAAATGGCTGGATCATCTTATTTTCCCCCCAAAGAATTATAAATAGTTAATGGAGATTCTTGCAAAGCAAGCAATTAAAAAAAACACCACACACACACAGGCAGAAATGAGCATTTTGTAAGATTATTCCAAACATCTATTATGGCTTTTGCAGAATAGAATAGAATAGAATAGAATAGAATAGAATAGAATAGAATAGAATAGAATAGAATAGAATAGAATAGAATAGAATTCTTTATTGGCCAAGTGTGATTGGACACACAAGGAATTTGTCTTTGGTGCATATGCTCTCAGTGTATGTAAAGAAAAAAATAAAGTATATTCGTTAAGAATCATAAGTTACAACACTTAGTGATAGTCATAGGATACTAATAAACAAGCAAATCATACTAGGAAACAATAAAAACAATATAAGTTGTAAAGATACAAGCAACATGGATATAGCCATAAGTGGAAAGGGATAGGTACTAGTAAGGATGAGAAGAAGAATAGTAATGCAGTCTTAGTAGTAATATGACAGTGTTGTGGGAATTAGTTGTTTAGCAGAGTGATGGCATTTGAGAAAAAAAACTGTCCTTGTGTCTAGTTGTTCTGGTGTGCATTGCCCTATAGCGTCATTTTGAGGGTAGAAGTTGAAACAATATATGTCCAGGGTATGAGGGGTCTGTGGATATTTTCACAGTCCTCTTTTTGACTCTTACAGTATACAGGTCCTCAATGGAAGGCAGGTTGGTAGCCATGGTTTTTTTCTGCAGTTCTAATTATCTGTTGAAATCTGTGTCTGTCTTGTTTGGTTGTAGAGCCAAACCAGACAGTTATGGAGGTGCAGATGACAGACTCAATAATTCCTCCGTAGAACTGAATCAGCAGCTCTTTGGGCAGTTTGAGCTTTCTCAGTTGGCGCTGAAAGAACATTCTTTGTTGAACATTTTTGATGACATTTTGAATGTTAGGTATCCATCTTGAGATATGGTAGAATCTTGAAATTGTTGATACAGTATTGTCTAGTATTGTAAGAGGTGGTGGTATAGGAGGGTTTCTCCTAAAATCTACCAGTAGTTCTACAAATAAGTAAATAGTTCTACAATCTCATATATCTTTTTGTGAGTATGGGAGACTGTTGGACTTATTCTATTTCCACAGAATTTCGACCTGTTCTTTTTTTGTGGAAAGCAGCTGAAGGAATTTGTCACAGCATCTTTTGAAGAAGCGTCCTTGAATATTCTGAGGTCTCGATGGATATAATTTTCTGGAGACGGTTCACTTAATTATTTGCCAAGGTCATGAGCTCTGTACAGTTATCTAAGGTAAGGATGTCTTGGTAATTGCTATACCACCTTTACCAAGTCATTTGGCAGTCGTACGTGTCAGTATTTTTCCTCATATTTCGAGAATATCTGAAAAGCCACTAGAAAAACTCCTCTTAAAAAGCATCAACAGGATCATTGCAAGTTCAAACGTTAACAACATTCTCCCGGACTTGGGAACCAATCTAGTATTTCTGTCAGCACAAGAGCTGACTGAAGAGGAATAAAATTGCCTTCAGAGAAATCTTCCTTCTTTTAATTCGACAATGTGTAATCCAAAGCATGATTTATGTCGGTAAACATCTAAGGCCATAGGTGAATCTCTCTGTCTGCTTCGATGGGACCATACCTCCTCTTGTTCCCAGTCTCAGAGGGCTCCTTCAAAACAGGGTTATTCGTATTTTCTCTATCACTGACACACTCACGGCAAAGAGAAACCAAGACATAAAAACTTCAAGCTTCTTTAGTTGGAGTTCTCAAAACTAGAATATCCCTATCTGGATTGTGCAGCTGGAGGATTTTCAAGAATGTGGAACACTGATTGTTCATTGACCCAAACGCAGGTAGTTGAGAGAGAATAGGATGGGATGGGATGGGATGGGATGGGATGGGATGGGATGGGATGGGATGGAATAGAATAGAATAGAATAGAATAGAATAGAATAGAATAGAATAGAATAGAATAGAATAGCGGCGTTTTCTTCTTAAAAACTTGCAGTGTTGGAACATTCACATCTGTCTGTCTGTATATCTACAGTCTCTCTCTCTCTCTCTCTCTCTCTCTCTCTCTTATCTATCTATCTATCTATCTATCTATCTTCTATCCTCTCTCTCATCTATCTATCCTCTCTCTCATCTATCTATCTACTATCTATCTATCTATCTATCTATCTATCTATCTATCTATCTATCTATCTATCATCTATCTATCCTCTCTCTCATCTATCTATCTATCTATCTATCTATCTATCTATCTATCTATCTATCTATCTATCTATCTATCTATCTATCTATCTATCTATCTATCTATCTATCTATCTATCTATCTATCTATCTATCTATCTATCTATCTATCTATCATCTGTCTATCTATCTTCTGCCTCTCTCTCTTATCTATCTATCTATCATCTGTCTGTCTGTCTGTCTGTCTGTCTGTCTGTCTGTCTGTCTGTCTGTCTATCTATCTATCTATCTATCTATCTATCTATTCTCTCTCTCATCTATCTATCTATCTATCTACTATCTATCTATCTATCTATCTATCTTCTATCTATCTATCTTCTATCTATCCTCTCTCTCATCTATCTATCTATCTGTCTATCTGTCTATCTGTCTATCTATCTATCTATCTATCATCTGTCTATCTATCTATCTATCTATCTATCTATCATCTATCTATCTATCTATCTATCCTCTCTCTCATCTATATCTATCTATCTATCTATCTAGCTATCTATCTATCTATCTATCTATCTATCTATCTATCTATCTATCTATCTATCTATCTATCATCTATCATCTGTATCTATCTATCTATCTATCTATCTATCTATCTATCTATCTATCTATCTATCTATCTATCTATCTATCATCTGTCTATCTATCTTCTGCCTCTCTCTCTTATCTATCTATCTATCATCTGTCTGTCTGTCTGTCTGTGTCTGTCTGTCTGTCTGTCTGTCTATCTATCTATCTATCTATCTATCTATCTATCTATCTATCTATCTATCTATCTATCTATCTATCATCTGTATCTATCTATCATCTGTCTATCTATCTATCTATCTATCTATCTATCTATCTATCTATCTATCTATCTATCTATCTATCTATCTATCTATCTTCTATATCTCCTATCTATCTATCTATCTATCTATCTATCTATCTATCTATCTATCATCTATCTATCTATCTATCTATCTATCTATCTATCTATCTATCTATCTATCTATCCGTCTATTCATTTATCTATCTATTAACGGATTTACATTCTATGCTTTTTTTTTTCCTTCTGATTTTTCAGGTCACAAGAAATTTGGCTATTCTCTTTCCAAATCTGAACAGGGAAACATCAGCTCAATGTTTACATCACAAATCTGTTCAGCCTCACAATTACTAGGAGTTGCCCTGTCAGGTGGTCTCTTTTCACTTCCTGATGCCTTTTCTCATCCTGGTTAATCAGATGCTAGATTTATTAAATTCAAAGCCTGACGTATCTCAATACCCATCAGTCCTCTTCCTCTTAAAGCTAGGTGGCCCAATAACAGGGATTAATAGCCACATCAGCCAAGGTGAGAACATGTTGCTGCAGCCTTATAACAGTTTGGGAGGTAAAATAAAAACAAACCTACCCTGGTGTCCAGAGTAGCTAGCATTTTAATATCTCAGAACAGGGGTCTCCAACCTCGGCCACTTTAAGACTTGTGGCCTTCAACTCCCAGAGATCCTCAGCCAGCAAAGCTGGCTGAGGAGCTCTGGGAGTTGTAGTCCACAAGTCTTAAAGTGGCCAAGGTTGGAGACCCCTGTGTTAGACTAACCTCATCTGGAGATCCCCAGATTACCAATTACCCTGGCTGATTACACTCTGGGAGTTGAAGTCCACAAGTCTTAAAGTGGCCAAGGTTGGAGACCCCTGTGTTAGACTAACCTCATCTGGAGATCCCCAGATTACCAATTACCCTGGCTGATTACACTCTGGGAGTTGTAGTCCACAAGTCTTAAGGTGGCCAAGGTTGGAGACCCCTGTGTTAGACTAACCTCATCTGGAGATCCCCAGATTACCAATTACCCTGGCTGATTACACTCTGGGAGTTGAAGTCCACAAGTCTTAAAGTGGCCAAGGTTGGAGACCCCTGTCTCAGAACATCTTGGAAAGGCAGTATGTCATTGGACTTTGTATGAAATTCAGATGGCACCTAAATCTAAACAAGAAGCACTTCTTATATCACTGCTGCTTCCTGTTCCCACCATACTATTTGAACCTAAGCAAATGAGGGAGCATTCCCATAAAAACAACAACAACAACAGACTAGGAATAATAATACTCTTGCCTTTCTGCATTTAATAAAAAGATCAGGTTTTTCAATTTCTCCTGCAGCAGATGTTCAGCAGAATTACCTCGGCTTAGATGAGACTGATCTATTGCTTCTCTTGATGAGTCACATCCAAAATCATGTTCCGTGAAGCGATACGTGGGAATCTCTACCCTTTTACACTCTCAAAATGTTAAGCCTCAAGATTGATTTGTGCCTTGAATTCTACTTCGGAAAGAAGAAGTTAGTTACAAAAAGTCTGAGTAACTCTTGTTTACACCTTAATCAATTGCTGATATGATCACAGCAGATGGATGTTCACGAGTCACCTACGCATTTTCTGAAGGTGCACAGTAGGAATTTTCATGGCCTAAGTTTAGTTTCTTTTTTGCTCGAAGATCGGTAGAAGATTCTTCTAATATCCTGGACCTCTGCTGGCAAGCCACCAAAGGTCATTCTCTTAGAGGTCACAGAAATAACATGGGCCAGTTGATAAGACTTTATTTTAACTTAAGGCCAAAAGAGTAGTCGCCATGACTGAAAAGACCTAATTATTCCTGAGGTAACTTCAGGCTTTAACCACTGAGGTTACTACTGGTCAGTGTGATAATTATGTATTCCTACGGCTATAACTAATTAGTCGGTCATACCAATCTCCCATCATAGCAGTTGTGATATCAAGAAAATATACTAAATCTTATATACCAATCTACTACTAAATCTCATATTTTAAATCTTTCAACCTGTCTCAAAGGTGCTTTCTTTTTTCAAAAGGCAACTGGATTGTTTTTCCTTAAGGAAAAAGTTGTGACTTCAGCAAACTAGATGAGACTTTGCTTGACTCAAAGTTGGAATGCCAAAAGAATAGAATAGAATAGAATAGAATAGAATAGAATAGAATAGAATAGAATAGAATAGAATAGAATAGAATAGAATAGAATTTTATTGGCCAAGTGTGATTGGACACACAAGGAATTTGTCTTGGTGCATATGCTCTCAGTGTACATAAAAGAAAAAAATACGTTCATCAAGGTACAACATTTACAACACAATTGATGGTCAATATATCAATATAAATCATAAGGATTGCCAGTAACAAGTTATAGTCATACAGTCATAAGTGGAAAGAGATTGGTGATGGGAACTATGAGACGATTAATAGTAGTGCAGATTCAGTAAATAGTCTGACAGTGTTGAGGGAATTATTTGTTTAGCAGAGTGATGGCCTTCGGGAAAAAACTATTCTTGTGTCTAGTTGTTCTGTGTGCAGTGCTCTATAGCGTCGTTTTGAAGGTAGGAGTTGAAACAGTTTATGTCCAGGATGCGAGGGATCTGCAAATATTTTCACGGCCCTCTTCTTGATTCGTGCAGTATACAGGTCCTCAATGGAAGGCAGGTTGGTAGCAATTATTTTTTCTGCAGTTCTAATTATCCTCTGAAGTCTGTGTTTTTCTTGTTGGGTTGCAGAACCGAACCAGACAGTTATAGAGGTGCAAATGACAGACTCAATAAAGCAGGTCCTTTATATAGGCTGTGGGGTGTGGCTCCATGACTCAGCATTTATCCAGGCCTGCTCCTCCCTTCCTTCTGCTGGCGTTGCCTCTCAGATCTCCGGAAGCGAGGATCCTCCCACTTTGAATTGTCTTCTGCTGTTTGAGAAAGGGAGGGGTCAGAAGGAGTAGGCCCAAGTAATTCCAATCCGTGGCTGACTTCCTCTGATGGCTGAGCCAAAGGAACACACGCCGTATGAGTGAGGTTTGTTTGTTCATTCCTGACATCCTGTCCGGGCACGGGGCCAGGGCCTGGGAATGGAGGCATGACAGGCTGTTCATCTTCATTATCAGACTCGGAGTCTGATAGCAGGCCCTGGAGGAGACGGGAGGGGCCCGGCTGAGGAGAGGAGGGAGGACGAGGCACAACATGTTTTGCTTCTCATCCAAAAAGCTTCATCAGCTGTGACTGGATGGTGGGGGATGGAAGGATAGGTCCTGACAGGATGGCGGTGGTTGTGTGGGGGAAGGACAGAAGTGGGCTTCACATAATTTAGCAACCAGTTCACCCAGCGCCAAAAATTGGAGTGTGCACACACGCTCGCTTCACTCGTGCACGTTTTCCATGCATGTGCTTTGCTCACATGCTGGGCTTCCATGCATACACATGGCTTAGGAAATATGGCTAAATAGGACAGCATAGTGCCAGGGCAGGTGGGCAGGTGGGTGGGTGAGCGGGCTGGGTGGATGGGCCCATGCCATCCTCAGGTCGCTACTACTAGTCCGCCAGAACTGTCTGATCCAATTGAATCCCACCTCTGGCGAGGAAAATGGAAGAATTGTATTTCTTTGCAGTCATCTGGTCATTAGCTCTCTCTCTGAGAGCCATTGAGGCCACTTGGGGGTTTATCTGTGCCCTTGGCACAAATGGTTTCAAAATCCTCTTGGAACTTCTGAAAGGACTGTGTTGTAGACAGGAGATAGGTGGTGTCTTATCTGTGGCCCCTTTGTTGAGAGAGTGCAGCTCAATTCTAACACGGATGGGCTCTTTTGCCCCTTTTTCAAACTAATGCACCTCTCTATCCAAAATGTGGACTTTCTGCCTTCAAAAAAGAGACCTTTGTCTCTCAAAGGTCACCTGGACAGCTGAATCTTGTCCTGATGGCTTTGTTTCTCCTGTGTTGTGCCATAAGATTGGCATGTACTTGTTAATTAAATTAAATCTTAGGCTGGAACATTCAAGTGCTGTCCCAATTCCACCGAGGAATTCCAGTTCTGGAATACCTCAAATAACAAAAGTGTCAGGCCTGCGTCAGGCCTAATACAAAAGAAGCCATCTTTTGTATTAGGCCTTCAGACCTGCCACGTTTACTACTTTACTACTGTGGGAAATTGGGAGAGGGGAATTGCATGAAGCCAGGATGATATGTAGTCATAATAACATTCCTTTCTCAGAGAGTCAAGGTCATCTTGCCCTGTACCTGGATGGCCGGAACTGAGAGGCATCTCCAGTTGGGAGGATGTTTGATTGGACTTGTGGGTGGTGGGCAGGGACTTGGAGTTTCCTTTGGTGGGGAAAACCTGGAAACTTTCAGATTCGGGTTTTTCCCAGATGTGCCATCTCTAATAAAATCGAACTTTGAGGAATTTCAAGCCTCGGAGTTTTCTTTCATTGGAGGTGTTACTTGGAACCCTGACAGAATGTTTCTTTAATTATTTTGCCAATTTCTCACTCACTAGCCAGTGTCAATCACATTGACTGGGGGAAAAAAATACCTCCAGGAGAGGATAATTTGCTCCAACATTTTAAAGAAACTAGATGTTTGCATTCCAAAGTAGAAGAAATTAACTTGGACCCCTTGATGCTGAGATTCAGACCTAGGCATGGAACTGAAACGGCATGGTTACTCTGATGGATGACTTTTGACTAGAGCGGGAATGAAGAAATGTCTATTGGATCTCTAAGTGGCATTCAGTGCCATCAGTCATAATACCTTTCTCGACAGGTTGCTCATGGAGAAATATGATATCCATACTGGCAATTTTACAGCCGTGAGCTACCTTTGGGGCAAACATTGGATGCTTTTGGCTAGTCAGCTCTGACATATTCTCATTTTGATGAATGCTTTTTTTAAAATAATAATAATAACATTTATTAAATTTCCAAACATTTAAATATACAGTACAAAAAAAAAAAAAAACACCTTAACACACACACATAAAAAAAACAAAGAAAAGCAAACACATCAAAATGTCAATACTAGTAACAGCTTTTCTACGTCAGTTTCTCTATCCTAATTAACCTTTTTACACAAATTCTACTTCTATATATCTCTACTACCGGTTCGTATCATGCCCGCGTGCGCACTCTTCTGCGCATGCTCAGAAGAGTTTTGATGATGTTTGCGTCAGGAGGCAGAGCCTCCCACAGGTTTTACAACCGGTTCTATAGAACTGGTCCGAACCGAGGGCAACTCACCACTGATCTCTATCCTAACTTACTGTACATCCTTATAAGTTAAATTATATTAACTTCTATTCACAATTCAATCTCATAACAAAATATCCCTTAAGCTTTAAACTTACTCTCAAGCCAGGAATACCATCTGTTCCAAATTAGATAGTCCTTGGTGTCTTCCCTCTCCTTCATTTCCATAGGTAGTCTGTCCAATTCTGCACATTCGTATATATATTTTTTATTATGATTTGGTCTGGAGGGATATCTGGTTGTTTCCAATTTTGTGCTAGCACAATTCTACTCTCAGTTAGTATGTGTAATATGATATATTGTATATTTTTTTCCCATTTTCCCTTCCAGAATATTCAAGAGAAATAGTTTCGGTTTCCTTTCTATCTTCTGCCCAGCTATTTCTTCCAGACATTTTTTTTATCTTACACCAGAATTTCCTAATTTTAGGGCCAGTCCTCCACATGTGGTAGAACGTTGATGAATGTTTTTGAATAAATCTTGTTCAGCAACAAGGTGATGAAAGTCTTAGGACTTGTTTTGAGGGATTAAAAAAAAGTTGATTAGAAAATAAAGACATGGTTGGAAAAGATGAGAAAACAATGTATTGAGTTAAAACCAGAAATATTTCTGCTGGGGATCTTACCTGAAACTTATAATAAAAAGAATGCATATTTAACTATTTTTTTTTTATTTGCATTTATATCCCACCCTTCTCCGAAGACTCAGGGCGGCTTACACTGTGTTAAGCAATATTCACGTATTAACCACAGCTAGAATTGTATTTGCACAACATTGTAAAAGTGAAGAGATTCCCATTGATGAGAAAGTATTAGAATGTGCAGAAATGAACAGATTAACACTAGCAATTAAGGAGAGAGAACAAACTGAATATTATATGATATGGGAAGTATTTTATCAATGGTTAGAGAATAAAAAAGGAATTTGGAAATGAAGAAGACTAAAGAAAAATAGAAAATATATTAAGATAGTGATATAAATAAGATAACAATTGTTAGTATATGTATGATGAGAATAACTATGTTCAATGTTATTATTATTTTATTATTAGAAGATGGTAAGAAGAAAATGAAGACTTTCATAATGTTTAATTGTTTAATGTATTGTAATTTTAGGCTTAGAGAAGTAATATTAATGCGTAGGATGTTGCAAATGTTGAAGAATGTTGTACAGAGATAGTTGTACCCAGATGACATGCTGCTTAAGGAAAGATGGAATGTATGTATTTTAAAAATTGGGAAAAAAAAGTTTTTCAATTTTTGAAAAATAAAACACTGATTAGAAACAGTGGAGAAGAGTGAAAATGCTACATAATAGTCTTGGGAGGAGGGAATTTTAGACAATACAGAATGTATATCATTTAAAAATAAATAGTTCATGCCCTAAACTTGGATTCTATTGGAATCTGTATTTCAGAATTTCTCACAGGGATTTTGCAATGATCATAAGTGTGGAAAACGGTCACAAATTGCCTCCTTCCAGTGCTGTTGTAACTTCAAACTGTCACTAAATGGAAGGTTGTAAGCCAAGGAGGGGCTGTGCTGCATTCAAGAGCCTGTAATATGGAAGGTCTCTGAGTTCTGTTCACAAAATAGCTTTCCTTCTTGAGGCTTTGTGCAACAAGCCTTCTCCAGCAATTCTAGAGAATGCTCTTAGAGTCAAATTTGCTTTTATTTATAAGGGGGAAAAAAATCCAAAAAACGCTTTTTCCCTGCTAACGTTCCTGGTATCAACTCACAGAGCATTTCTAGTCTGCTCTAGAGTTGCCATGGGCATTAAGGGGGAAGCACATTCCACATATAACTTCTTCCAAGCTTGGATCTCAGATTACAAAACCGGATTGTAAGGTGTTCTTTCTACAGCCCGCAAAAGTGCCTCATTGGAGAATGTGATTTATGACACAGACTGAGAGGAGGGGGAAAACAGGGTCAAAGTTGAGCCGTAAATTACGTGCGGCAGAGTTGACCTCATTCAAGTAGATGCCCGACATGTTGCTCCTAATAAATAACTGAATTATTTTAAAACTTGGCTCGAGACTCATGAGTTAATTAGGGCATCTATCTTGACACCCAACTCTTAAGAGGAACCTGCTGCTTTGGGTGATAAGCTGGCAGCTGAGGATCACCTATGGTTTAGTTTAGTTCCCCATCCTTCCCTCAATGGGAAAAAAATATATCAGAATTTAATATCTGTTCTCCAGAGGTGAAAACCTGTTCTCTGTCTTTGAAAACAATTTACAAAATACAGAATAACAGAATTGAAGAGGACCTTGAAGCCCTACTGGTCCAGCCTCCTGCTGGACCCTATACCATTCTGGACAAATAATTTGTCCAATCTCTTCCAGGGATGGAGCATCCAAAACTTGTGGAGGCAAGCCATCAGCACTGGTTCATTGTTCTTACCAACAAGAAATGAGAAGATGAAAATCTAACAGAAGACCAATAAATTAAAGCAGTGACATCGTTCTTATTAGCCATTCTTAGACACTAAGCAGGGATGCAGTGGCTCAGTAGCTAGGATGCTGAGCTTGTCAATCGAAAGGCCTGGAGTTTAGCGGTTCAAATCCCTAGTATCGCGTAATGGGGTGAGCTCTCGTTACTTGTCCCAGCTTCTGCCAACCTAGCAGTTCGAAAGCAGGTAAAAAATGCAAGTAGAAAAATAGGTACCACCTTAGGTGGGAAGGTAATAGTGTTCCGTGTGCCTTTGGCGCTTAGTCATGCTGGCCACATGACTACGGAGACGTCTTCGGACAGCACTGGATCTTCGGCTTTGAAACAGAGATGAGCACCGCCCCCTAGAGTCGGGAAAGACTAGCACACATGTTCAAAGGAAACCTTTAACTTTTTAGACACTAAGCAGATAGGGAAAATGTGGATATTACTATTAATATATGACTGATGATAATTTTATTATATCTTCATGCTAAAAGTAATTAAACTTTTATCCAGCATTTTGGATTAAAACAGACTACTGTCTCAAATCTGTATTATTTCAAAAAGCTGTCTTGTAAACTCTGACTGAGGAGGTTGATTAAAGTTTAAATGTACTTAATCAATATGAGAACTGAATATGCATTTGGAAACAGACCTCCTCTGAAGTTCCTTAGCACTGATAAATCAATACATATTTCATCAATATACTAAAAAAAGAAAAAATGACTATGAACCAATTGGTAACATATGCAAAAAGAGTCATTCATTTTCAGGAAACTAATATAATATATTGATTTTTTAAAATAGGTTCAGCTGTCAGCTATATATTATAAAATGAAGGGAATTCATTTTTTAAAAAGCAATTTTTCAGCATCTTTTTTTTTTTTAATCTTGAACATCCTTTCTGTTGTCAGCATTCCTGGATAATGTTTATTGGTGTTTTATTTACTTATTGCATAAATGTTTTTAACAAAGCCAGTTAATATATTGTATGTCAGAGCTAAAAGATGTTGAAGGAATTTCATAGATGTGAGAAGCATAGAGAGATAATACAAAGAAGAGTTGAACTTGCAAACATGAGCCGCGGTGGCCCAGTGGTTAAAATGCAGCACTGCAGGCTACTTCTGCTGACTGCTGGCAGCCTGCAGTTCGGCAGTTCAAATCTCACCAGGCCCAAGGTTGACTCAGCCATCCAGCTTCCGAGGTGAGTAAAATGAGGACCCAGATTGTTAGCGGCAATCCATCCCTCCACTAAAAGGATATAACGGCAAAGAATATAATGATGAAACAGTTAAAGCAAACCTCTTTAACACATTCTTTGGCTCAGTCTTTGTTAACAGTAATGGTTCATACCCAACATTCCCCAGTCGTACCAACAATGAGTACAACGACCTAACACAAATAGATTTCATAGAAGGTAATGTTGAAAAGGCCCTTCGCAAACTGAAACCATCCCTATCTATTGGACCTGATGATCTATGTGCATACTTCTTAAAAAAGCTTTCCACTAATATAGCAGAACCCCTAAGAATAATCTTTGAAAAAGCTTTAACGACCAGCTCCCTTCCCAAAATTTGGTCACAAGCCACGGTCATTCCTGTCTTCAAAAAAGGAGACCCCAGCCTAGTTGAAAATTACAGGCCAATCTCTTTATGCTGCGTCACCTGCAAACTAATGGAATCAATCATCAACCAATCCATTACCCTCCACCTAGAAACAAACAACCTACTCTCTAATAAACAATTTGGTTTCAGAAAAAATTATCCTGTAACTTACAATTTCTTCACTGCAAAAAAAGGGCCTCTGTGGCTCAGACTGGTAAGACAGTCTGTTATTAACAGCAGCTGCTTGCAATTACTGCAGGTTCAAGCCCCACCAGGCCCAAGGTTGACTCAGCCTTCCATCCTTTATAAGATGAGGACCCAGATTGTTGGGGGCAATAAGTTGACTTTGTATATAATATACAAATAGATGAAAACTATTGCTTGACATAGTGTAAGCCCTGAGTCTTCGGAGAAGGGCGGGATATAAATGCAAAAAAAAAAACAACCACATATGGACCACAAATCTTGATCAGGGCAAAGCAATAGATGCAAATTACACAGACTTCTGTAAAGCTTTTGACTCAGTGGTACATGGCAAGCTTCTCCTAAAACTAAAATCCTACGGCATCTCTGGACCCCTCCACAACTGGATAACAGCATTCCTGTCAAACAGACAACAAGTGGTCAAAATAGGCAATGCCCTATCAAATCCTGTTCCTGTCAATAGCGGCGTTCCCCAAGGCAGCGTTCTTGGACCAACACTCTTCATATTATACATTAACGTCTCTGTGACCATATTACGAGTAATTGTGTTTTCTTCGCTGATGATGTTAAACTATTCAACACTACCAACAATACAGCTATCCTTCAAAAAGACCTTGACTTTGTGTCGGAATGATCAAAAACTTGGCAACTCCAAATCTCAGCCAGCAAATGCTCTGTCTTACACATTGGAAAAAAGAATCTGAACACTAAATACAAGCTTGATGGTCATTACTTTGTAGATGACCCCTACCCCATTAAAGACCTTGGAGTTTTCATATCAAATGATTTAAGTGCCAAAGCCCACTACAACTACATTGCAAAAAAGGCTTTAAGAGTTGTAAACTTAATATTGTGTAGCTTCTTCTCCAGAAACACTACACTACTAACCAGAGCATATAAAACATTTGCTAGACCAATTCTTGAATACAGCTCGCCTGTCTGGAACTCTTACCTCATTTCAGACATTAATACAATTGAGCGTGTCCAGAAATATTTTACAAGAAGAGTTCTCCACTCCTCTGATTACAACAAAATACCTTATACCACCAGACTTGAAATCCTGGGTTTAGAAAATTTAGAACTCCGCCGCCTTCGACATGACCTGAGTTTAACTCATAGAATCATCTGTTACAATGTTCTTCCTGTTGAAGACTACTTCAGCTTCAATCACAACAATATACGAGCACACAATAGATTTAAGCTTAATGTGAACCGCTCCAATCTCAATTGCAGAAAATATGACTTCAGCAACAGAGTTGTCAATGCCTGGAATGCACTACCAGACTCTGTGGTCTCTTCCCAAAATCCCCAAAGCTTTAACCAAAAACTATCTACTATTGACCTCTCACCATTCCTAAGAGGTCTGTAAGGGGCGTGCATAAGAGCACCTACGTGCCTACCATTCCTGTCCTAATGTTCCCTTTGATTGTATCCAATTTCATATAGTTATTATATATATGCTTATATATCATATAGTCATTTCATGCTTATGCTTATATATACTGTTGTGACAAAATAAATAAATAAAATAAATAAAAATAAATAAAGAGACTGACTCTATAAACTGCTTAGAGAGGGCTGTAGATCACTGTGAAGCATATATAAGTCTAAGTGCTATTGCTGCCTGCCTGCCTGCCTGCCTCCCTGCCTATCTATCTATCTATCTATCTATCTATCTATCTATCTATCTATCTATCTATCTATCTATCATCTATCTATCTATCTATCTATCTATCTGTTGTGGTGGTGCAATAGTTAAAATGCAGTACTGCAGACTATTTCTGCAGGCTATGGCATTCCATAGATGTGAGAAGCATAGAGAGATAATACAAAGAAGAGTGGAACTTGCTAACATGAGCCACGGTGACCCAGTGGTTAAAATGCAGTACTGCAGGCTACTTCTGCTGACTGTCGGCTGCCTACAATTTGGCAGTTCAAATCTCACCAGGCTCAAGGTTGACTTCCATCCTTCCGAGGTGGGTAAAATGAGAACTCTGTAAACTGCTTTAGAGAGGGCTGTAAAGCACTGTAAAGCGGTATGTAAATCTAAGTGCTATCGCTATGTATAAAATAGCAAAAACTTCATGTGGAAGGTTTCACTTGTATGTGTGAAACCTTTCTGGACTAAGCAGTTAATATCACATATTTTTTTTAAAGAGGCTGATCGTATACATGATTATCTTGCTTAAGTTTCAGGGTTCAGTGAAGGATGTGACCTGTTTTCTAAGTCAATCTGGGATCAGAACAGATATTCTGTGATAAAGTTGTGTGGATATACATTTTTCTTGAAGTAGTTGTATAGATCAGGGGTCTCCAACCTTGGTCCCTTTAAGACTTGTGGACTTCAACTCCTGGAGTTGAAGTCCACAAGTCTTAAAGGGACCAAGGTTGGAGACCCCTGGTCTAGATGGTCTGTTTTCTTTTTTATTATTATTATCTGCAATGCCTTTGTAGTCAACTGAATAGCGTCTACCTAGGAAGGCTAGTGTGTTGTTGATTTCTTCTTCCCTTGTTAATTTTATTCCTTTGAAGATGTCATTGATTATTTCATGCATCTTCTAGAGTTGTACAATTATTTAATGATGAAAAGGGGTCGTCTACATTTCGGATCCATACTTTGGACTGCGTGTGTGAAAGAGCAACAGTTCCTAGATGCTACATTACAGTCTCTGCTATGAGCCCGGAGAGTATTGATACCATGGGTGATCTTCTAAATTTTTGAGTATACTTGTCCAACTGAAAGTAGGCAGTGAGGCAGAAGTTGATGATGTCCATGATGGCAGTCCAGTCTTTTCTTGAAAGCTTCCACTGATGAAGCTCCCACAACTTCCGAAGGCAACTTCTGTTCTATTGGTTGATTGCTCCCACTGTCAGAAAATTTCTCCTTATTTCCAGGTTGAATCTCTCCTTTTTCAGTTTCCATCCATTATTCCTTGTTTGCCCTTCAGGTGTTTTGGAAAATAGCTTGACCCCCTTCTCTCTGTGGCAGCCGCTCAAATATTGGAAGACTGCTATCATGTCTCCCCTAATCCTTCTCTTCACTAGACTAGCCACACCCAGTTCTTGTAACCGTTCTTCATATGTTTTAACCAGTGGTGAAATCCATTTTTTTTTACTACCAGTTCTGTGGGCGTGGCTTGATAGGCATGATGTGGCTTGGTGGGTGTGACAGGGGAAGGATACTGCAAAATCTCCATTCCCACCCCACTCCTGGGGGAAGGATATTGCAAAATCTCCATTTCCATCCCACTCTGGGGCCAGCCAGAGGTGATATTTGCTGGTTCTCCTAACTACTCGAAATTTCCACTACTGGTTCTCCGAACTGCTCAAAATGTCCACTACCAGTTTTCCAGAACCTGTCAGAACCTGCTGGATTTCACCCCTGGTTTTAACCTTCAGTCCACTAATCATCTTTGTTGCTCTTCCCTGCACTCTTTCTAGAGTCTCAATATCTTTTTTATAGCGTGGTGATCAAAGCTGGATGCAGTATTCCAAGTGTTGTCTTACTAAGGCTTTATAGAGTGCTATTAGTGCCTCACTTCGATGCCTTTCACCAGAAAAGAAAGTCAACATGGTGTAAATTTATGTCAAAGGGAACATTAGGACAGGAACGGTAGACACATTGGTTCTCTTATGCACGCCCCTTAAAGACCTCTTAGGAATGGGATGAGGTCAATAGTAGAGAGTTTTTGGTTAAAGCTTTGGGGATTTTGGGAAGAGACCACAGAGTCTGGTAGTGCATTCCAGGCATTGACAACTCTGTTACTGAAGTCATATTTTCTGCAATCAAGATTGGAGCGGTTCACATTAAGCTTAAATCTATTGTGTGCTCGTGTATAGTTGCGATTGAAGCTGAAGTAGTCTTCGACAGGAAGGACATTGTAATAGATGATTCTATGAGTTAAGCTCAGGTCATACCGAAGGCGGCGGAGTTCTAAATTTTCTAAACCCAGGATTTCAAGTCTGGTGGCATAAGGTATTTTGTTGTTATCAGAGGAGTGGAGAACTCTTCTTGTAAAATATTTCTGGACATGCTCAATTGTATTAATGTCCGAAATGAGGTATGGGTTCCAGACAGGCAAGCTGTATTCAAGAATTGGTATATAAGAATATTCAAGAATCCTCCTACCCCTCCTTCAAATGCTGGCTGTATATGGTGTACTGTTCCATGTCATCTCCCATCTTTAATAATCTTAAGAGAGCAATCCTGTATGTCAAAGACAGCTTGTCAGATCCAGCTGTCAAGACTGCTGGAGATCTTTATTACCTTTCTATCTGCTTTCAACAGTAGATTAGAATGTGTGATCTAAACTAACTTCTCTGCTAGAGCGACTTTATTCTTCCTTTTGTCTGTCTTGAGCGCCAAGAGTCCCAAAATAAACCCAAATATGCTGTCAAGGACAAAACATGCTTTAAAAACGTTGCTCAGTTAATGGAATTGCTAAAATCGGACCTGTCTCCATTCAGGTGTTCAGAGAAAAATAAAAGAGGAAGTCCAAATTAAAATATGCCTTAGCATTCCATATCTAAAAATGTCAGTTTTAAACACGGAAACTCCTATATGCTTTATTTTATGACTGCCGTTAACTGCTTTATCAGCCATCATTTTAGACAACTGGAAAATCAATACATATTATAGAGCATTTACCAACAAACCACCGATAAAGATGTGCCTTTTGTGTAGTGATGCAGCCTGTACCTGTGATATATTTATGAAGATGAAAACAAACAAACCCTGAGCTATCCAATAGACAAAACTTGCTTTCAAGAAATGGACCACAATGGGGTCTTATTCCTATAAAATTTATATTCCTATCAAAAAAATATATCATAATTTGTATCTACACACACATACATACACCACACACAGTAGATTAGTGTTAGTGATCTAAAGTAACTTCTTTGTGCTTGTGCCTTTTTTCCGCTTCACCCCTTCCTTCCTTCCTTCCTTCCTTCCTTCCTTCCTTCCTTCCTTCCTTCCTTCCTTCCTTCCTTCCTTCCCTCTCCCTTTTTCCTTCCTTCCTCCTTCCTTCCCCCTTTTTCCTTCCTTTATTCCCGTTTTCCTTCCTCCTTCCCTCCCCCTTTTTCCTTCCTTCCTTCCTTCCTTCCTTCCTTCCTTCCTTCCTTCCTTCCTTCCTTCCTTCCTTCCTTCCCCCTTTTTCCCTCCCTCTCCCTTTTTCCTTCCTTCCTCCTTCCTTCCCCCTTTTTCCTTCCTTCCTTCCCGTTTTCCTTCCTCCTTCCCTCCCCCTTTTTCCTTCCTTCCTTCCTTCCTTTGTTTTTAGATTTTCATTTTAGTATTCATGGAAAGATTGCATAAATTATACTATTCGTTACTTTTTGTGAAACTACGTACTACTTTAAGAGAGGAGAACCTCGAAAGGGGATCACCAATCAAGGAGGACATTGTTGGAGGGATAGTAAATTCTCCATTGCTAGAGTTAGTAAATTCTCATTAGACTTACTTTCTTTAAGTAGACTTCAAGTATGCATTATTTAACACAATAACGTCTACAAATGGAAGACAACAGTTGCTTAACTTAGATGCATTCAAGGAAAAAAGACAAAAAAATTAAAACTTGGTGGAAGGTGTAATTATCATATGGTTGTCCCAAAGGTGCTTTTTTTCCAAGAGGCAACTAGAAATTCGCTGTTTTTCTTTGGAGACGTTTCGCTTCTCATCTGAGGTAGCTACTTCAGCTCTGACTGGATGATGCGGAATGGAAGGATTTATACTCCTTGTAGACAGCTGGTCATTTGCATCCTTTTAGCAGATCGTTAAGGTCACCTGGAGTTTTATCTGTGTCCTCAGGGGTCGCCTGAGTGATGCACAAATGGGTGTGGAGCCTTTTTGGAACTGCTGAAAGGACCGTGTTGTAGAATTGGAGATAGATGATGTTGTATCCCCCCACCCCGCTGAGAGAGGGCTGCTCAATTTGGACAGAGATGGCCTCTTCGACCCCTCTTTCATGCCAGTGGTCCTCCGTGTCCAAAATGTGGACTTTGCTGTCTTATCTAACCATGGTATATTATACCTAACAATATCACAATATTAATAATATTCATTTCATAACATGCTAGCCAGTGGTGAAATCCAATTTTTTTTACTACCAGTTCTGTGGGTGTGGCTTGGTGGGTGTGGTGTGACCTGGTGAGCGTGACCTGGTGGGCGTGGCAGGGGAAGGATACTGCAAATTCCCCATTTCCTCCCCACTCCTGGGGGAAGGATATTGCAAAATCTCCATTTCCATCCCACTCGGGGGCCAGCCAGAGGTGGTATTTGCCAGTTCTCTGAACTACTCAAAATTTCCACTATCGGTTCTCCAAACTACTCAAAATTTCCGCTACTGGTTCTCCAAAACCTGTCAGAACCTGCTGGATTTCAACCCTGATCCTAGTGTCGTGTCCCACTCCTCCGCTGACGGCCGGGTCAGGGAAATCCGAATCAGGTGTGCCTCTGCAGCTCTGCCAAAGTCCTAGCAAAGTCCTCAAGGCAGGCAGGAGACCAGAAAGTGACTTCAGCAAGATATGTTTAGACTTTGCCTGACTCAGAGAATGCCAGAAAGCAGATCCTTTATATAGGCCATGGGGTGTGGCTCCATGACTCAGCACTTATCCAGGCCTGCCCCTCCCTTCCTTCTGTTGCCTCCGCCTATCAAGTCTTCTGACGCGAGGGTCACTCCAGTCGGCAGCTGTTGGTAATAAACCTTCCTCAGGCTCACATGCTGTGGAGGAGGGGGAGGGGTCTAGTTGCTCCGTTTGCCTGGGCATGGAGCCAGAGCTGGGGGCTGGAGGTATTTCTTCTTCTTCAGCCTGTCTGGGCATGGAGCCAGGGCTGGGGGCTGGAGGTATTTCTTCTTCCGTGTTCGGAAGCAGATAAGAAGACCCCGGCTGAGGTGAGATTGGATGAGACACAACACCTAGCCCTATCAATATGAGAATCAAAATGCCTTCCTCCTCCCCCTCCTCCTCCTCCTCCTCCTTGTATTTTTCCCACAGGGGGAGGATCTGAGGTCAACAAGTGCCATCTTGCACAATCAAATGGAGAATCCAGATAGAACTGAGTATTTTTCATGTTCACATGAGACTCAAAGTACCATGTAAATCTTATATGAGAGAAATAATTTACTGTATTTTTTTGACAATAAGACGCATCTAACTATAAGATGCACCTAAATTTAGAAGAGTAAAACAACAACAACAACAAAAAAAAGGTTTTGGCCTCTACACGCCCCATTTTCAGCCCATTTTCAACCCTTTTTTTCCTGCCCATTTTCTAGGCTTTTTTGGGCCCATTTTTAAGGGTTTTTCAGCCCATTCTTGAGGTTTCTTTTAGCCCACTTTTTTTTTCAGAAAAAAATCCTTGAAAACAGGCTGAAAAAAGCCTCAAAAATGGGCCAAAAAAGCCCCCAAAATGGGCCAAAAAAAAAAAAGGATTGAAAAAGTTCAAAAAAAGGCCCCAAAACGGGGTGTATAGAGGCCAAAAAATGGGTGGGAGGGGCTTCGGCAATTGGTGTATAAGACGCACAGACATTTTCACCCCCTTTTGGGAAACAAAAAAAAGTGCATTTTAGTCCAAAAAAATACGGTAGATCCATCACTCCTTCCCACCCATTCTTTGATTAGCTCTCTTCTTCATCCCAGCTACTGTACAAGTGGCATATATATATATTTCCCCACTTCGTCTCTTCATTTCTGCCAAAAAGTATCTTTACTTCTTAAAATACAGCTGCACCCCCGTTTGCCTTAAGGGGGATTCTAAAAATATTTTAGACTATTTTCCTTTCCTAAAAATTTTTTGTAGGCCATTTCACGTTAGGATCATTATCCCCCACAGATTAAGAAGTCATCTTTTCAAGAAAGATCAGTTTCCTTGATTCATAAGGCAAAACTGGCACAGCTTACTATTCTCCTAGCTTAAATGCTACAGTTGTGAGAAGGTTGACTTCAGAGTAATTAGAATCACCTTTTTGGGAGTCACACTCATTCAAAGCAACAAATCAAATCGGGTATTTTCAGATGGTTGTTTATGAAATTCTGTGCTCCAGAAATAGAATGCCCTGATATTTTCAGACATTTTCTATCTTACTCTGCAATCTGGGGCACATTTTTTTTAAAACAACAACAACAACCTCTTTTGTGTATGTAAAGACTTATTTTATTATTAAATTAAATATTCAAACCAAATGGGTTCAAAGATTTGAATTGCAGCTCCAACTCTATTGAATTCTTCAAACTGAATCTCAAATTTAACTCTATTGAATTCTTCAAACTGAATCACAAGGTCAAAAGAAACCAATTTGAGCTGATTAGAAAAAAAATCTAATCACCATTTCAAACTGGAGCCTGGAGAATTCACATCTCAGTAACTAAATCATTCCCCATGCTACCTATAATGAACCAACAAAAGTGGGGGAGGAGGGAATTTTGTTTGTACTTTGCATGTGTTGGGGTGCAGAGGGCATAAGTAGACAAGTAGACAAGTCATGTAGACCTCTGTCCATATAGCATTTAACAAATCCAGCAGGACTCTACTAAATTCTGGACTAACACTTAAAAGCATGTTTCAAATGATTTCACAAGTATTTTAACTGGTATATAAAGCTATGTCTGCAAATGATATGCTGCTTAGATCTCAACACTGTGTGTTGTGTGTCCAATCACACTTGGCCAATAAAAAAATATTCTATTCTATTCTATTCTAGTCTATTCTAGTCTAGTCTAGTCTACTCTACTCTACTCTACTCCATTCTATTCTATTCTACTCTAATCTACTCTACTCTGCTCTACTCTACTCTACTCTACTCTATTCTACTCTATTCCCATTTCCTATTCTATTAATATTCTAATACTTTAATAGTAATTTTATAATATAACATTATAATATATTATAATATATTATAATAAATTCTAATTCCATTCCACTCCACTCCACTCCTCTCCATTCCATTCCATTCCATTCCATTCCATTCCATTCCAATGGTGTACAAGCATCACATCTGCAAAAAAGCAACCAAATTCAGAGAACACCAAGAAGCTCTTGATTTTCTCTCTTTTAGGCTTCTTAAGTTCAGTTCCTGTCTTCACCCTACCTCAAGACCCTTCTTCTTGACACATCTGTATCATTGTTAACCCCAGGGGTTACCAAAAGAAGATAAGATGTCATTAGACTAGAGAAATCTGCATTATGGCATCACAGCACCCTATCTACCTCGTATATCCTTGATGGTGACATTGGGATGGTAGCATAAATGGGATGTTGTTGCATTGCAGTGTTGCGGTACATAATTTATTGTTTTCTCCATTGGCCTATCTAGGGATGCCTGTGATTAACTGGGAGCTGATTTGCTTAGTTGGTCCTGACTGTGACCCAAGAGCTGCTATGCCACCCATCGACAGATGCCTGATTTCATCCAGAAATTCTCTTAATATAATAGATTGATCTCTACAAACAAATCATGCAGGAAGAGCAGAGTTCAATACAAGAGAGGAAAGAGAGAGAGGGGGGAGAAGAGGGAGAGAGAGAATAGAATAGAATAGAATAGAATAGAATAGAATAGAATAGAATAGAATAGAATAGAATAGAATAGAATAGAATAGAATAATGGAAAATAGAATAGAATAATGGAAAATAGAATAGAATATAACACAATAATGGAAAATAATAGAATAGAATAGAATGGAATGGAATGGAATGGAATGGAATGGAATGGAATGGAATAGAATAGAATAGAATAGAATAGAATAGAATAGAATAGAATAATGGAAAATAGAATAGAATAATGGAAAATAGAATAGAATATAACATAATAATGGAAAATAATAGAATAGAATAGAATGGAATGGAATGGAATGGAATAGAATAGAATAGAATAGAATAGAATAGAATAGAATAGAATAGAATAGAATAGAATAGAATAGAATAAATAGAATAGAATAATGGAAAATAGAATAGAATAATGGAAAATAGAATAGAATATAACATAATAATGGAAAATAATAGAACAGAATAGAATGGAATGGAATGGAATGGAATGGAATGGAATGGAATAGTATAGAATAGAATAGAATAATGGAAAATAGAATAGAATATAACATAATAATGAAAAATAATAGAATAGAATAGAATAGAATAGAATAGAACAGAACAGAACAGAACAGAACAGAACAGAACAGAACAGAACAGAATAGAATAGAATAGAATAGAATAGAATAGAATAGAATAGAATTTTTTATTGGCCAAGTGTGATTGGACACACAAGGAATTTGTCTTGGTGCATATGCTCTCACTGTACATAAAAGAAAAGATACCTTCATCAAGGTACAACATTTACAACACAAATGATGGTCAATATATCAATATAAATCATAAGGATTGCCAGCAACAAAGTTACAATCATACAGTCATAAGTGGAAAGATATTGGTGATGGGAACGATGAGAAGATTAATAGTAGTGCAGATTTAGTAAATAGTTTGACAGTGTTGAGGGAATTATTTGTTTAGCAGAGTGATGGCATTCAGGAAGAAACTGTTCTTGTATCTAGTTGTTCTGGTGTGCAGTGCTCTGTAGCATCATTTTGAGGGTAGGAGTTGAGACCGAGAAAGGAGAGAGAGAGAAGAGAGAGAGAAAGAGGAGAAGAGGGAGAAAGAGAGGCGAGAGAGAGAGAGTGTGGAAAGAGAGAGATGGTGAGATAGAAGAGAGAGAGAGAGGAGAAGAGGGGGAGAGAGAGAGAGAGGAGAGAGGGAGAGGAGAGAGAGAGGGAGGAGAGAGAGCAAGAGCTGAAAAAAAAACCCCAGCAGAATCAGACCCAAAGTTAAGCCATTTATCCTGCCATGAAAGGAAAGGGGTGGAGAGGAGACATTTCTCTTAAGAGACTATTTATTGGGTTCAAAAGAATGATTGATCGTTAGTCCTAGATTCCCTAATAGGAAGCTAAACCCCAAGATTTAATGATAGCTTGGCCTCCTTCAGTTCTTACTCATGATTGCAATGTGCTCTTTAATTATTCTTTGTGTGTTTAATTTCTAATTAAGACCCACAGCTCGCCCTGGAGGCAACAAAATCCGCTAAAGTGGACCCTGGGTGAGTCAGCAATTTCTCCAGCAGCCAGCAGTCGAGCTGCCTTCATACCGGATTTTCGCTCTAATCATGATATTCATGACTCCAAAGGAGGGAATAAATTTCTAGGAAGCAAACCATCTTGGATTACTCTCCAGGGTGAAATAAAAAAAAAAAGAAGAAGAGAAAAAGATGAAAGGGCCCCAATCAGAGGCATTCAAGAGTTGACACACATTTTCCGTTGTAGAAGAGGGTTGCCTACCGTAATTAGAAGCACATCCTTATCACTGCTCTGTATTGTCATTAGAAACACATCCTTATTACTGTCGTACAATTTACTGCTGGTCTGTGGAGGCAGTTTAGCACAGCAGAAGGTTACTTATTCAGGACTGATAGGGACTTTGATTTTACCTAAGACCAACAACAACAACAACAACAACAACAACAACAACAACAACAACAAACCCAAAAACCAAAACCCATCCTCCTTAATTATAATTTGCCACGGGGATATTTTGACAGTGATAACGACAAGGCCTCTGGCTGTGGAATGTATTTTTTCTCTGTGTGTGTGTGTGTTTGTGTGCCTGTGTCAGGGGTGAAATCCAGCAGGTTCTGACAGGTTCTGGAGAACCGGTAGCGGAAATTTTGAATAGTTCGGAGAACCGGTAGCGGAAATTTTGAATAGTTTGAAGAACTGGTAGTGGAAATTTTGAGTAGTTCAGAGAACCGACAAATACCACCTCTGGCTGGCCCCAGAGTGGAGTGGGAATGGAGATTTTGCAATATCCTTTCCCTGGAGTGGGGTGGGAAGGGAGATTTTGCAATATCTTTCCCCTGCCATGCCTACCAAGCCACACCCACAGAACTGGTAGTAAAATAATTTGGATTTCACTACTGGGTGTGTGTTCATATATATAGGGAATTTGAGTTTACCTAAGACCAACAGCAAAAACAAAACAAAACAAAACAAAAAACAAAACCCCACCCTCCTTAATTATAATTTGCCACGGGGATATTTTGACAGTGATAACGACAAGGCCTCTGGCTATGGAATGTGTTTTTTCTCTGTGTATGTGTGTGTTTGTGTGTCTGTGTCAGGGGTGAAATCCAGCAGGTTCTGACAGGTTCTGGAGAACCGGTAGCGGAAATTTTGAGTAGTTCGGAGAACCGGCAAATACCACCTCTGGCTGGCCCCAGAGTGGGGTGGGAATGGAGATTTTGCAATATCCTTTCTCTGGAATGGGGTGGGAATGGAGATTTTGCAATATCCTTCCCCTGCCATGCCTACCAAGCCACACCCACAGAACCGGTAGTAAAATAATTTGGATTTCACCACTGGTTTGTGTATGTTCATATACAGATAGATAGGAGGGGGGGGGTCATTTATGTTGATTAATCAGCTTTCACCTTCTTGAAAAAGGTGGCTGTGGATTATAGAAAGTTAGCATCCATCCCACCCCATCCCTCCTAGGAGAATGAAATATTTTGAGGAATATTTAAAAAGGCAGGATAAAATATTTCCCCTAAAAGAGAAATTTAAAAAAAAGAAATCTTAAGGGAGACAGAAACTCAGAGCCCTAGTTCCCTGCCCCCAGCAGATATTTTGTGCCCATTAAGAAAGACTGGGCCAGCCTATCTATAAAACAAAAGACCTTCAGTTCCAGAGCGAAGGGATTAAGACATGACCCTTCAAGACATAATAGGATTAACCCACTACCATTTGGCAGCAGAGCTCACTACATTGCGCAATCCCCTAAGGATATTGCATCACCGTCAGAAACTTCAACCAAACTTAGCTCGGACAAACACCTAGGATTTGTACATGGCCCCCATGGGAGTCTGACAACAGCCAATAGAATACATGTTCTTGTGCAGGAACAGGAAGCTCAAGTGCAAAGCCCAAGAGAAGGTATAAATACCCCCCACTCTCAACTCCATATGGTCAGCTGCACTAGAATCACACATTTTGGTGGTTCTGCTTCTTTCCAATCAGTCTCCATGTTCCCAGTGTCTTTCTCCTGGATTGGAACTGAATCAGATGGATATTTCTTTCCACAGGATTACAGCAGAGTGGCTGATTAAAATATTCGTTATCCTGCTATTCAGATGATGACGATGATGGCTTGCTTCAGCATTAAACTTCAACAAAATAAGCTTCAACAAAATACCCCAAAGGAAGATATTTAGAGCAGTCTAGAAATGTGAAAGATTATGAAGACAAGAGGGTGAGAAATTAGACAACAAATAAATACATATACACACATCTATGCACTTGTTTTTATTTGGGCTGATGCGTTTTAGAAAATGCATTCTTTAGCCCTGTAAAAAAAAAAAAAACAATAGATACAAAAAGGACATTAAAATGACTTGTGATGCCCTTCAGTTATAACAAAAATTGAATGCTTATTTAATATAATCCGGTAAAACCCTAAACTGAAAGAGCTTCAGGTTACAAATACAAGCAGCATTTGTAAAAATAGTAACCATGGCCCAATTTATATTTTGTCTTAAGTAATCTGATATCAAAGATAAGAATATGCTGATCCTTTCTTGCCCAGATCTGCTGCCTTTTCCTAGTTCTCCAGAATTTTGCAGAAAAAAATGTAAATAGGGGTCAACTTTACAGGGCAAGAAATAATGAATGGAAAGTTATCAAGGAGAGATCCAACCTAGTACTGAGGAGAAATTTCTTGACAGTTACAACAATTAATCAGTGGAGTGACTTGCCTTCAGAAGCTATGGGTGCTCCATCTCCTGAGATTTTGAAGAAAAAAAATGGATAGTCATTGATCCAGAATGGGATGATATACCTTGCTTGGGAAGGGGGTTGGATTAGAACAGGGGTCTCCAACCTTGGTCCCTTTAAGACTTGTGGATTTCAAAGCTGGCTGAGGGACTCTGGGAGTTGAAGTCCACAAGTCTTAAAGGGACCAAGGTTGGAGACCCCTGGATTAGAAGACCTTCCAACTCTATTATTCTGTATTCGGTGGTATGATCTGTGTCTTGGAATTGGCAACTTCCTTTATTTTTATTTATTTATTTATTTATTTATTTTATTTTGTCAAGCATATATAAGATAACAGGTAAAAGTATAAACATAATTTGAATACATGAAAAGAGTAAGTAAAAAGGAATATTAGGACAGGGACGGTAGGCACGCTGGTGCACTTATGCACGCCCCTTACAGACCTCTTAGGAATGGGGTGAGGTCAACAGTAGACAGTTTAAGGTTAAAGTTTTGGGGGTTTGGGGAAGAAACTACAGAACCAGGTAGTGCATTCCAGGCATTGACCACTCTGTTACTGAAGTCGTATTTTCTGCAATCGAGTTTGGAACGGTTTACCTTGAGTTTGTATCTATTATTTGCTCGTGTATTGTTGTTGTTGAAGCTGAAGTAGTCATTGACAGGTAGGATAATTGTATGTACTATGCTTATGTCTAACTGAAGTCTGTGTAGTTCTAAGTTGTCAAAGCCCAAAATTTGGAGTCTGGTGGCATAAGGTATTTTATTACGGGTAGAGAAATGGAGGACTCTTCTCGTAAAATATCTCTGGACTCTCTTGATTGTGTTTATCTCCAATATGCAGTGCAGGTTCCAGACAGATGAGCTGCATTCCTTGTTCTGTCATGTCTCAGTCACATTCCCGTCATATCCTTCTCAATTCATTAATCGTAAGCTCAGGGGAAGCTTTATTTGGACCTCTCTTTATTTAAATCATTCACACTAAAAAAACAGATCCTTTCCTTGTAAGTTATATTTTGCAGTGTCTTATTGGTTCATTTGTTGATTAAGCGAAGGTCTCGCTTTGACTGGCCAGAGAAGGGTCAAAATGTGTTCATTATATGCAGAGCTCAGGCTGAGTTCACTTCTCCAATTTACCGCTGATTTTATACAAAGTGAATTAGAAGACATTTCCCACTGTCTCAAAGTTCTTTAGTGCCTTTGCTGAAAGCCACAAAAATTTGAGAAGAATATGTTCCTGTGTTTGAGAAGAATTTGTGTTTGAGAAGAATTTGCTCCTGTGTTTTTTATGCATCGTCTCCAGTCAACATTCATTTCAGTCTTCTGGCCACGTTTCTTTGACTTTTCCTCTTGATTTCTCGAAAACAGAAGCATTGAGACTACTGGTGTCATAATGAAATGGAAGTATTGCTTCAAGGAAGCCATAAGCCAGATGTAAAAGATGTTAAGGGAAAACTGGTATGCAACATTCTGCATATAGTATATAACCATGATGGCAAACCTATGGCACACACGCAGGAATTAGGTATGTCTAGTTTAATGAAAAGAAGAACTAGGGGAGACATGATAGCCATCTTCCAATATCTCGGGCTACCACAAAGAAGAGGGGGTCAAGCTATTCTCCAAAGCACCTGAGGGTAGGTCAAGAAACAATGGGTGGAAACTAATCAAGGAGAGAAGCAATTTAAAACTAAGGAGAAATTTCTTGACAGTTAAAACAATTAATCAGTGGAACAATTTGCCTCCAGAAGTTGTGAAGGCTCCAACACTGGAAATTGTGTAGAAGATTTTGGATAACCGCTTGTCTGAAGTGGTGTAGGGTTTCCTGCCTAAGCAGGGGGTTGTACTAGAAGACCTCCAAGGTCCCTTCCAACTCTATTATTCTGTGTTCTATGATCTAAAGGCTTGATCTGAATAAATCACCCTTTTTGAATGAAATCTTCAGAAGCACTCACCAGATCATTCCAAAGAATTAAGACAAAATATCGCACAGCATGAAAAACAATACAACATTAGTTGGATTTGGTTTCTATTAGATGCTGGCTTCTCTTGCACTAAAATATGGCAATAACGTGGCATTCTCAGTCTTACTTTCCCTTCATTCTAGCTTTTTCTAATTGGAAATGAACCCTAGGGCAAGAGAACATGAATGTCAGAAAGTAGGAATATTACAGTAGGAATGCATAGGCAAATTATTTCAGCAGAAATGAGACCAGAAAAAAAAGAGAGTGAAGGATGTGATGGAGCCTTAGGTGATGGCCCAGACTTCTTCCCGGATATATCCTGATGGAAAAGACACTCCAGAGCATTTGGAAGCCACAACCTCTGTGAAAGTTACTCGTGTTTCAAGGTGGACTTAAAATGAATCTTCCAGTAAAGCCGCTCGCTAATGAGGCCCGTGGATGCTCTCGTTTCAACCTTAAATGCTAATGAGGGTATTCTGCTGGTCTGCAAAAGTGAGTTTCTTTGTTGCTTAGTGATAGTTAGGCCAGATCTACAGGCTGTCAGCTGAAGGGTGTTACGAAAGAATGACAGCAGAATTTGGCAACATTTCCAATAAAAGATAAGAGACAGGTACCTTGGTCTTTATAACGAACAGATGACCCATTGGGATCTCCATAGCAAAACAGCTTGCTGTATTTTTTGGCACATAAGACACACTTTTTTCCTTCCTATATACTACAAACATATTACAAATAATTCCCTCAACACTGCCAAACTATTACTGAATCTGCACTATTGATCTTCTCATCGTTCCCATCACCCATCTCCTTCCACTTATGACTGTAACTTTGTTGCTTGTATCCTTATGATGTATACTGATATTGATTGTTTCCTGATTGCTTATTTGTAGCCTATGACTATCATTAAGTGTTGTATCATTAAGTGTTAAATTTATACTCTATGACTATCATTAAGTGTTGTAAGTGATGTACCTAGATGAAGGTATCTTTTCTTTTATGTACACTGAGAGCCTATGCACCAAGACAAATTCCTTGTGTGTCCAATCACACTTGGCCAAAAAAAATTATATTCTGTTCTGTTCTGTTCTGTTCTATTATATTCTATTCCTAAAAGAGGCTGAAAATTTGGGTGCGTCTTATACTCTGAATGTAATCCCACGCCATGCCCAAAATGCTACCCGGAACAGCTCCTGCTTTCTCTTACCCCTTCCGCACTTTGCCTGCTTTAGTCATTGGAGTTCCCTCTGAGGATCAGCTGTCCTTTTGAAGCTGTTTTTCAGCCCCAACCAAACAGTGATCTTGGGGCTGTTTCTCAGCCCCAAGATCGTGAGCAAAGCGATCTTCCGTGCTTTGCCTGCTTTTTTAATTACTGCTCCCTCCGACAATCAGCTGTGCACAGCCCCAGCCAGCCCCAACCTCAAAACCAGTGAGCAAACTAATGTGCCAGGACTAGCCAGATGAATATATGGTAGGCAGAATCCCCCCCCCCATTTTCCTCCCCAAAAACGAAGGTGCATCTTATACTCCAGTGCGTCTTATACACTGAAAAGTACGATACCTTACGTGCGGCCATAATCTGAAAATAACATTTAACACAGCACAGTACTTAAGCAAGATGGTTTGGTTGAGATTGGCATATGTGGGACTTGATTGGGGAAGATTATATGGGTGACACCGAAATATAATTTGATCATATTTTATCTATATCATAAATTATTCTATTTTATTCCAATTACATTTTAGACTGTATTTTATTCCAATTTCATTTCAAATTGTATTTTATTCCAATCTCATTTTAAATTGTATTTTATCAGATTGTAGTAATAATTTGTTTCTGGAACTCTGCATTTTGATATGACCCAAGGCCTGATCAATAAATCAATGTAAATGTAAATACAAGATAAGAGAGAGAGAGAGAGAGAGAGAGAGAGAGAGAGGGAGGGAGGGAGGGAGAGAGAGAGAGAGGGAGAGAGAGAGAGTGAGTGAGTGTATTAGTGGTTAAGGCATCAGGCTAAAAGCCAGGAGGTTGGGAATTATAGTTCCACTTTAGGCATGAAAGCCAGCTGGGTGACTTTGAATCAATCACCAGGAAATGGTGACTTCTAGTCCTGCCTTAGGCGTGAAAGCCAGTTCAGTGATTTTGAATCAATCACCAGGAGATGATGAGTTCTAGTCCGGTGTGAAAGTCAGTTCAGTGACTTTGGATCAATCACCAAGAGACAGTGAGTTCTCTTCATGAAATCCAGTTCAGTGATTTTGGGGGCAGTCAATCTCTCTTAGCCCAACCCACCTCACAGGATTGTTGTTGTGGAGAAAATATGAGGAGGGAGGAGTATTGTCCGTGTTTGCCACCTTGAGTTATTTATAAAATTAGTAAAAGATAGGATATAAATAAATGTATATACGGATTGTGGTCCATATATGTTATATATAAAAATAGATATTGGCCAAGAGAGCAGAAGTAGTTCTAAGAATACGTGTAATCCAGTGGTGGGATTCAGCCAGTTCGCACCACTTCGGGAGAACCGGTTGTTAACTTTCTGAGCAGTTTTGCAAACTGGTTGTTGGAAGAAATCATTAAGGCAGAGAACCAGTTGTTAAATTACTCGAATCCCACCACTGGTGTAATCTAAACTATGGCAATGGGAAGTATTCTACCTTGTAGGTAGAAAGGACACCCACCTATGCAAGATAAAACTGCCTGTCTGTCTCAAACCAGAAATAATAAAGTCCCCATGACATACAAGACTGTTGTATCCAGACTGGTCAACTTTACAAAGGTAAGTGGGATCATTTAAGACAGTTGATCTTCTAATAGTCTTTAGACTTCAAGATTTAAGTTGAAAACAGCACTGAAAGAAATGTGTTACGACCGTTTTCCACACTTACAACCACTGCAACCATGGTCACATGATCAAAATTTAGATGCTTGGCACAGGTGGCATCTACCCCCGACAAGAATTGCTAGAATGTTCAAGGATAAATCCGAAAAATGTTGGAAGTGTCATCAAACACCTGGATCATATTACCATATGTGGTGGACATGTGTTGAAGCGAAAAGATATTGGGCTAAAATACACATGTGGTTGGAGAAAACGATCAAAAAAACACATAGACTTTAAGCCAGAAGTTTTTCTGTTGGGAATTATTCCTGAAATATATACTAGAGATGTAAAATATCTGATTGTGAATCCTATTACAGCAGCCAGGATTGTGTTTGCTAAAAATTGGAAAAACGAGAAATTACCTTCGCAAGACAAAATTATTAGGAAGATGATGGAATGTGCAGAGATGAGTAAATTGACATTTGAAATTAGAGAACAAGACGATAAGCAATATTACAAAATATGGGATTTATTTTATTACCGGTTAGAAGGAAAGATATGTTAGAAAAGACCTAGATTGAATAAGAGACCTAGATAATAAAAGATATATGTACGATGTCCATTTTGAGGTTGCACAAGAAGATATGTAAACACCCGGCCAGCACATTGTAACTGGTTTGATGAGTTTTTTGTTTGTTTGTTGTTAAAAAAATAAAAAAAATATTTAAAAAAATAAATTAGATGCTTGGCAACTGGTTCATATTTATGAGTCCTTCGGGAGAAGGGCGGTATAAAAATCGAATAAAATAAAATAAATAAATAAATAAATAAATAAATGACGGTTGCACTGTCCCAGAATCATGTGATCTAGTTTTGTGACCTTCTGACAAGCAAAGGCAATAGTGAAACCAGATTTGCTTAACAGCTGTGTTACTAACATGTCAACCCCAGTGATTCAGTTAACAACTGCGGGAAAGAAGGTCATAAAATGGGGCAAAACTCGCTATTCTTCTCATCCTTCCTATTGCCTATCTTCTTTTCTACTTATGACTGTAACTTTGTTGCTTGTATCTTTACGATTTATATTGTTTTATTTAGTTTCCTGGGATGATTTTTGCTGATTGCTTATTTAGTATCCCATGACTATCACTAAGTGTTGTATCTTATGAGTTATGATGAATATATTTATGATGACTGTGATCACGATTTATCACTTATCCATATTTATTTGGCGTATAAGATGCACTCCCCCTCCACCTAAAAGAGGGTGAAAATTTGGGTCCGTTTTATACACCAAATGTAGCCCAACCCACCCTTTGGCTTTTGCCTCCCAGTATTTTGCCTCCTTGCAGCAAACAGCCCGTTTCAGCAGCATTGCGTGATTAGCACGGCAATTTTTTTTCATGTGCTAATCAGGCTGTGCTGAAACTGAAACAGGTTGTTCGCTGTTTGCTGCAAGGGGGCAAATTGCTGAGAGGCGGAGGCAGATTTTTCCCCCTTGTTTTCCTCCCCAAAAAAGGTAGGTGTGTCTTATAGTCCGGGGCGTCTTATACTCTGAAAAATATGGTATATCTTTTATATACACTGAGAGCTTATGCCCCGAAGACAAATTCCTTGTGTGTCCAATCACATTTGGCCAATAAATAATTCTGTTCTGTTCTGTTCTGTTCTGTTCTGTTCTGTTCTGTTCTGCTCTGCTCTGCTCTACTCTACCCTACCCTACCCTACCCTACCCTATTCTATTCTATTCTATTCTATTCTATTCTATTCTATTCTATTCTATTCTATTTATCATTATTCTATTCTATTCTATTCTATTCTACTCTACTAAACAAATGTCTCATTTAACTATATATTTTTGGACTCCATTGTGGTTGCAAATCAAGGACTTCCTTTATAGGAAACTAAAGGTTTCAAAACAAAGTGACAACTTTTTTTTTCTTCCCCAAATTGACAAGGTTGTTCCGTATTTTGACTCCGGCAATATACTAACCGGGGAAACAGATGAACAAACACAAGAAGGAAAATTACTTTACAATAGAGGCTGAGTCAATGACAACAGATAAACGGTAGAAACTGCTAGCTGCAATTGCAGTATCACCACTTACAGAAAACAAACATTGATTTTGAGAGGGGTGGGGGGAATATCATGACTTATTTACCAAGGTTTTATTATTTGCCAAAGGTTTGCATGCTTGCAAACATAAAAATCGATATTTTTTAAAATAATAATAATAAAGAACAACCCAAGTTCCTTTATGAAGCGAACTGAAAAATTAAAAAGTTGACATGGAAGTTTTTCGCATGGATGTTATGATCAAACAAACAAATTTTAAAAGGAGGCTTGTTTTGGGTTGTTGTTTTTTTAAAGACGGCCTGACAGTTTAAATAACTCAGTGAAATTACCGTTATAATTTCAGGAGGAAGATATCCTTTCAGTACCATAGTGAAATATGTGATTATTAAAAATATTGTTACATTTTTATCATTAATTCATTTGTTGTTTCTGTTCTAGAAACACACACTCACAAAGAAAAGTGTGCACACATCAGATGATTCCCTTTTGAGGTAAGCAGTGTGTTGCAATGTACAGAAATGGACTACTGTACAAAAGATTAACTGTAAAAGATTAAAGACATTAAAGATATAATTTAAAGAGAAAAAAGGGGAATTTGTAACCAAGTCAACTTTATACCATTAACTGTAATATATTCTATCTATCCATCCATCCATCTGTTCATATCTATCTATCTATCTATCTATCTATCTATCTATCTATCTATCTATCTATCTATCTATCTATCTATCCATCCATCCATCCATCCATCCATCCATCCTCTGCCTCTGTCTCGGTCTCTTGGTCTCTCTCATCTTTCTATCTGTCTGTTTATCTCTCTATCATATCTATCTATCTATCTATTTATCTATCTATCTATCTATAGTATCTATCATCTATGTATCTATCATCTATCATCTATCATGTACCATCTTTTTGTCTGTCTGCCTATCTGTTTGTCCATCCATCATCTATCTATCTATCTATCTATCTATCTATCTATCTATCTATCTATCTATCTATCTATCTATCTATCATCTATCTACCATCTATCCATCCACCCACCCACCCATTCACCCACCCACCCACTCTCTCGCTCTCTGTCTCTGTCTCTTATCTATCTATTTACCAACCATTTATCCATCAATCCACCCATCACCTACCTACCTACCTATCTATCTATCTACCTATCTATCTATCTATCTATCTATCTATCTATCTATCTATCATCTATCTATCTATCTTTTATCATCTTTCTGTCTGTCTGTCTGTCTGTCTATCTGTTTATCCATCCATCCATCCATCCATCCATCCATCCATCCATCCTTCCTTCCTTCCTTCCTTCCTTCCTTCCTTCCTTCCTTCCTTCCTTCCTTCCTTCCTTTCTTTCTTTCTTTCTTTCTTTCTTTCTTTCTTTCTTTCTTTCTTTCTTTCTTTCTAAAAATATTATGTGGCTGCCCAACTCTGAGTGATGTGGTGGCCTAAAGGTGAATACACTTAATTCCCACTCAGAAGGTTGGGATTTCCATCCTAGGCAGCACAGATGTTTCTGTTTTGGGGCACAAAGAGAAAAATATTTGCTGCAAACTCCACATAGGCATCAGGAAGGGCATCTGGTCAGTAAACGCTCAGCTCCATTCAGTCACCCTGACTCCATCCCAAAGCAAGGGATTATAGGGTCTTTAAAAAACGGGGGGGAGAGTGCCTAACTGACTCACGGTGACTCTGGGTGGCTTACAGGGATCAAATACCAGAATAAAACCCAATAAACCTCCACATACACACCCCGGTGACAACTGTCATACCAACCCATCAGATGGGTTCCCTATCACTCTGGGGTCCCCATCAGCAGAACCACATCATCACGACCTTGCCAAAGGGTGTGAAAGTGGGGGAGCAATGTTATTTTCATTGGAGATGACATTACACAAGGAGGGAGCCACCAAGGAGAAGGCCCTTCTTCTTGATCCCGCTAGACAGACGCAGGGGTGGGCGTCAAAAATTTTAGTAAGGGTTTCTCTGCCGGGTTTCTGGGTGGAAGTGACCATGGTGGGCGTGGCCTAGCCTGCCTGCTGCACCATGGGCAGGAGGGCGTTTTGCCCTCCCTGGTCTCCAGAGGCTTTCCTCGAGCCTCCGGGAGGGCGAAAACAGCCTCCCCAGGCTCCAGAAGCCCTCTGGAGGACAGAAATGGGTCTTCCCAAACTTCCGGTAGCCCCATATTTTGCCCTCCCTGAGCCTCGGTGTGCGACCTGCACTTACCTGCATTCTAAATGGGCCGCGTGGGGAGTTGAGGGTACAAAGGGTGAGGAGTGACTATGGATTATGAATTATGTTGTATTTTAATTTATGATTGTTAATTTTATACCCTGTACTTTGTTCTGGGAAGTCTTGGGGGGGGAGGGGGGAAGGGGGGGGGAGATGAAGGATTATTAATGTACAGGAATGATTGAAGATATGTAATCAAAAAAATAGAGATAATTTGAAATGAAATCGGGGCTGCTCAGCTGCCATTTCAGAAGGGAAGGGAGAGGGAGAGAGGAGGAGAGAGAGCGAAGGAAGAAAGTAGGTAGGAAAGAGAGGTAGAAGAGGGGGGAAAGGAGAGGAAGAAGAAAGGGGAAAGAGAGAGGGTTAGAAAGGGTGGAAGAAGAGAGGAGTGGGGAAGGAGGAGAGGAAGTAGAAAAGCGAAGGAGAGGAAGGATGGAGAAAGTAGAAGAAGGTAGAGAAGGGAAGAGGAAAGGTTGTGTTAAGGAAGGAAGTGGTAGCTGAGAAGGCCGGAATAAGTAACAAATGAAAGTTAATGATTGATGTTGAATAAGAGACTTTGCATTGAATATGTTGATGGAAAATGGAAATAAAACTTTTTAATAATAATAATAATAATAAAAAAAATGGGCCGCGTGGGGACTCTTGGGAGAGGCAGGTGGGTGGGGCTAGCCAGGAGTGGGATTGCACAGAATCTTAGCTAGAGGTTCTCCCGAACCCCTGCAAATCCCCAGCAGCCCACCCGTGGATGGAATTCCTTATATAAGTATAGTAGCATTCCCCTTTTTTATCTGTTGGGTTGACTAAGAATCAGTGTGTCATCTTAGAGGAGGTTGTAATTTGCCACGTTTTGACAACAGTGAGAGCTTTTTGATGTCGAGACTGGGATGTGCCTGGTTTTCCCCCTCCCCTGATCATTTTTATCGAAAGAATTTTAAATGAAGAGTTAAAATAACTCGAGCAAATTAGGAAACGTTTAATGAAAGAAGGGTTTCCGTTCTCTTGGTTTTTAACTCGAGGTTTTTGTTTTCGTTTTAATTGCTTGTGACTTGCTGTGACTCAGAAATTCGGAAGGAAGGCGTTCTAAAAACAGAAAGCCACAGACCACACACCGAATGCTTGAGACTTGTGTCAGATCAATGCTGCCAACTTTTTTTTTCTTTTTTAAGCTGTACCTTGAGGGAAATAGCAGGTCTGTTACCTGTCTCCACAGTGCAAACTTTGTATTGCTATATGCAGAAGCAGAAAAATTGCAAAAATTAATTACTAGGAGAAAGGCAATGGTGAAATAAAATATGTGCAGTGCTATAAATAATGAGATTGCATTATATGAACGGCTACAGCAATTAGATATTCATTTATCTCTCTCTCTTCTCTTTCTCTCCTCTCTCTCCTCTCTTTCTCTCTCTCTCTTCTCTTTCTCTCTCCTCTCTTTCTCTCTCCCTCTTTTCTCCTTTCTCCTCTCCTTTTCCTGCTTGATTTGTTTCTGGAGATCAATCTATTATGTTAGAAGAATTTCTGGATGGAATCAAACATCTGTCAATGGATGGCATAGCAGCTCTTGGGTCACAGTCAGGACCAACTAAGCAAATCGGCTCCCAGTTAAACACAGGCATCCCTAGATAGGCCAATGGAGAAAACAATAAATTATGTACCACAACACTGTAATGCAACAACATCCCATTTATGCTACCATCCCAATGTCACCATCAAGGATATACGAGGTAGAAAGGGTGCTGTGATGCCATAATGCAGATTTCCACCCCCCCATCTCTCTTTCCTTCTCTCTCTCTCTCCCTCTCCCTCTCCTTCACCTCCTTCTCCTTCTCCTTCTCTTTCTTCTCTTTCTCCTTCTCTTTCTCTTTCTCTTTCTCCATCTCCTTCTTCTCCTTCTCCTTCTCCTTCTCTTTCTGTTTCTGTTTCTGTTTCTCCTTCTCTTTCTCCATCTCTTTCTTGTCCTTCTCTCTCTCTCTCCTCTCCTTCTCCTTCTTCTTCTCCTTCTCCTTCTCCTTCTCCTTCTCCTTCTCCTCTTCTCTCTCTCTTCTCCTTCTTCTCCTTCTCCTTCCCTTTCTCCATCTCCGTCTTCTCCTTTTCTCTCTCTCTCTCTCTTTCTCCTTCTCTTTCGCCTTCCCTTTCTCCCTCTCCTTCTTCTCCTTCTCCTTCTCCTTCTCCCTCTCCCTCCTCTCCTTCTCTCTCTCTCCTTCTCCTCTTCTCCTCCTCCTCCTCCTCCCTCTCCTTCTCTCCTTCTCCATCTCCATCTTCTCCTTCTCTCTCTCTCTCTCTTTCTCCTTCTCTTTCTCCATTTCCGTCTTCTCCTTCTCCTTCTCTTTCTCCATCTCCGTCTCCATCTTCTCCTTCTCTCTCTCTCTCTCTTTCTCTCTCTCTTTCTCTCTCTTTCTCTTTCTCCTTCTCCTTCCACTTTCCCTTCTCATTCTTCCTGTTTCATTCTCCCTCTTCCTCCCTCCCTCCCTCTCCTCCTCCTCCTCCTCCATTAGACCACAAGCTCCAATATTCACAGCCTAAGGATTCTAGAGCAGCATTGGCCCTATCAGTCAAAATTTTAGGAGGTGACTTAATTGGAAGGAAACGTAATAAGCTAGAGGATTGCAGGGAGAAGGGGGTTATCGGAAACGATGACAAAGAAGCTCTGAAATCTGCATTTTTTCTTTCCACCTGCTTTGTCTCTGCACCCTGTTAGGTAATTTGTCAGTCTCTAGAAGAACTGCAGCCAAATTAGAAAAGCGCACACCTTTGTCCATTGCTTACACAACCCAGAATCTGGGACATAGATTTCATATGCCGGTACATGATGTTTGAATTTCAGCCCATGAAGAAGTTGCTGTTACCTTACCGGTATTATCAATGCATCTCTGCTCTAAAGGAGCCATTGGAAATAGCATCACTTTTTGATTCATGTTAATCATTCAAAATAAAATTAGGCTCACCTTCTACAGGTAGCCCTCAACTTACAACAGTCCATTTAGTGACCGTTCCAAGTTACAACAGAAAAAGTGACCTTGTTCTGTCCCCCCTCGCTTCCGTCCGAGCGATGGCTTAATTAGCCAGCACTATCAGCTCTGGCAGCAAACTAGCGAGCGTCTGCCAAGTGACTGTGTTATCTCCCTTGATGCCAATGAGTCACCCAGGAACAAACAGTACTTCAGCACTAGTTAAGCAGTTGATTTGCCTGCTACGAAGAGGCACAGCAGCTCTTGCTGTCTTTATATCCTGTGGGGTGTGGCTCCATGACTCAGCACTTCCTAGGCCTGCCCCAACCCTGCTTCTGTTGTTCCCGCCTCTCCTGCCTATGAAACCTAGGGTCCAGCCAGGCCTGATTGCCATCAGCTGGGTCTGGAGGCATGGCCTGGGGTGGGGGGAAAGAGTCAGGGGACGGAGGCCTCGTTATCTCCTCCACCTGGCCTGCCTCTGGCTCCTGGAGCTGAGCCAGGGAAGCCGGTGCTCCCGAGGTAAGTCCTGATGGCCCTTCCCCCTCACTTTCCAAGTCACTTTCTGGCAGGGGGCCCGGCTCGGGGGGCACAGACACAACAGACCTATGGCCATTTTTCACACTTACGACCTTTGCAGCAACCCCATGTTCACATGATCAGAAATCAGATGCTTGGCAACTGGTTCATAATTATGACCGTCGCTGTGTCCCCAAAGGGGATCACGTGATCCCCTTTTGCGACCTTCTGGCAAGCAAAGTCAATGGGGAAGCCAGATTCACTTAACAACCGGATTGTTCATTGCCGTGATTCACTTAATAACTGTGTTAAGAAAGGTCGTAAGATGGTTCAAAACTCATGTAACAAATGTTTCACTTCACGACAGAAATTTGGGGCTCTTTTGTGGTTGTAAGTCGAGGAACCAGCTGTACTTCCAATTTGAACTTTTCACCATCGGTGTGTTCCTCCCACAGATCCTCCAATATTCCATCTGCAAAGAGAATCATTAATAAAGAAGCCGAACACAAATATAAGGAAGGGAATGAATCCTATTCAAGTTTTAATATAGGTTCAATAGAAATGTGTAGATCTGTCTGTATTTAATATTTAACTTCACTACCTCCTATCCTGATTCATAAATTATTATTTGGGCAATTAAAAAAAGGAAAAAAAAATGTAGAAGAAATGTGGTATTTTCATATACTTTATTCCCCAGGATGAAGGCATCAACATTTCACATAAAGTTGTGTAATGAACTACCATTTCTACCTCAGAGGTCCTTGACTCTATCTAAGATTGGTGGCTTTCTACCCAACCCAACCTAGGTACCACCATCAGTGTTATAACATCTGGTAACATCATTACCACTAGCACTGATGAGATTACCTGGTTGGATAGTGAAACCCCTGCAAGCTCAGAGAGCACAAAGGACCTCCCCAGTCCTCCCCCGCCTCTTCCTCCTCCATTCCACAATTCCTTCTAGCACTGATGATGTTACCTAGTTGGGTAATGAAACATCTGCAATAAAACAACCAAGCTCAGAGAACACCAAGAACCTCCCTAGTCGTCCTCCTCTCCCTCCCCCTCCATTCCTCAACCCCCTCCCCTTCTAGAACTGATGATGTTACCTACTTGGGTAATGAAACATCTGCAAGAAAACAACAAAGCTCAGAGAACATCCAAGGCCCCCACATTTTAACTTATTTCTCCTTTATTGGTACCATTTCTACCTAGTAATTACCTGTATGCAATTGTGACCAAAGTAATTGTGATTAGGTAGAGGTAAAGGTTCCCCTCACACATATGTGCTAGTCGTTCCCGACTCTAGGGGGCGGTGCTCATCTTCGTTTCAAAGCCGAAGAGCCAGCGCTGTCCGAAGACGTCTCCGTGGCCATGTGGCCAGCATGACTCAACGCCAAAGGCGCACGGAACGCTGTTCCCTTCCCACCAAAGGTGGTGCCTATTTTTCTACTTGCATTTTTTTTAATGTGCTTTCGAACTGCTAGGTTGGCAGAAGCTGAGACAAGTAGCGGGAGCTCATGCAGCGCTAGGGATTCGAACCACTGAACTTCCAACCTTTCGATCAACAACCTCAGCATCTTAGCCACTGAGCCAGCTGATTACAGGCATCCAAAATCCACAGATATTACAGGAGGAAAGTATCGTGTCAGAATTAAGAGGCCCTAATACTCTTAGAGGCTGCCATTCTTTAGAAGTTGAGGGACAGCAGCATAGTCTTCTTCTATCTGCCCTACCTTCTTCCATGCCCAGTTGTACCTTTCTGAAGGCTTTTCCCCCCCTGTTGAGCAGAAATGCTCTCCACCCATCTCGGAGTTGGCATTAAATTATCCCGAATAACCTTTGCTGTCCTTGATGCTAATCCTTCTTCTGCTTCTATGGACTCTCTTGCCAATCACTGCCAGTCACTTGATTTCCCTCCAAGGAAGCTGGTGACAGAGCTTAACAAATTTCATTCACCTTGAGGCTATTCTTGGATGGAGTTCGAGTAAGTGGAAAAATGCTATTTTAACACAAGAATGGTGTTAAGCTTTTCACTCATGGGTTGGGGATGAGATAATGGTAATATCATTGAAATGTGGGAGTAAAATAAGAAATGTTGCCAGGGCATGATTAGGCTGCATTTAGGGGGCACATGTGGAAAGGCACTGAAAATGTAAGAATCTATCTTATAAAATTAAAATGCATACCAGAGAGATTGGGCAGTAAGTAAATACAGTAAGGGCCAAAATTGTGGAAACCTTTTGGGAAAAGTGTGTTTTTGAGATTTGATGGCTAATAATAACACCACTCTTTCTTTTCTTTTCTTTTCTTTTCTTTTCTTTTCTTTTCTTTTCTTTTCTTTTTCTTTTTCTTTTTCTTTTTCTTTTGGAGTTTCAAGATAATTATATTCCACTGCTGGAATGGCCTGGGAATAGCCAAGACCTTAACCCAATTGAAAATCTATGGAACCAGCTAAAGCAACTTGCTAGTCAGAAGTAGCCCAGCAATAAAACTCAGTTAATAGAAGCCATCATTCAATCTTAGTTTCACATTATAACAGCTGAAGAACTAAAAGACTTGGTTCACTCCATGGGAAGACGTTGTAAGGCTGTAATTCATGCTAAAGGTTACCCGACTAAGTATTAACTGACATGGTGATCATTTTTGTATGTCTCGTTTTTTCTATGGTGATAATTTTTGTATAACTAGTTTTTTCTATGTGTTTCACTTTTCTTCTTTATACTGTAACTGCTATTCTAATAGCAAATCCTCCCTAAAAGTTATTGAATTACATTCTTGATTAAATTATCTTTCTATTGATATATAATTTTATGGTACTTGTTGTGTCCCACCCCCACTCCGAAGAATGAGTCAAGGAAGTCCGTAACAAACTTGGCAACAAAGCCTCTGCAGCTTGCCAAATTCCTTCGAGGTTTCTCAGGGCAGGCAGGAGTCCAAGTTGTGACTTCAGCGATAGAGTCCAATATCAGCAAACTAGATAAGACTTTGCTTGACTCAAGGTTGGAATGCCAAAAGCAGGTCCTTTATATATGCTGTGGGGTGTGGCTCCATGACTCAGCATTTATCCAGGCCTGCCCCACCCTTCCTTCTGCTGGCGTCGCCTCTCATATCTCCGGAAGCGAGGGTCCTACTACCCTGAATTGTCTTCAGCTGGATCTGCTGTCAGCGTCTGGGAAAGGGAGGGGTCAGAGTAATTCCAGCACCTGGCTGACTTCCTGCTCTGAAGGCTGAGCCAAAGGAACACACGCTGTATGAGTGAGGTTTATTGGGCTTGTCCTTTCACTCCTTGAATCCTCTCCGGGCATGGGGTCAGGGCCCGGGGCTGGAGTCATGACAGGCCATTCATCTTCATTATCAGACTCGGAGTCTGATAAAAGGCCCGGTTGGAGATGGGAGGGGCCTGGCTGAGGAGAGGAAGGAGGACGAGTCACAACAGTACTACTCCCCCCCCCAAAAAAAAGAAGAAGAAGAAGAAGAAGAGGTGCTATTAGCTAGTTTTAGAAAATACACTTTTCCCAAAAGGTTTCCACAATTTTGGCCACTACTGTATACTCTTTTTGTCATGCCTTATGGCAAAACGCTTGTGGAATGGGTACTCCATGATCTTATTTCTTCTTGTTTCCAAGGCCAGGAATCCTGATGTTATAAATAAAAATAAATGTGCTAACAAAGTTCCAAAACAGTTTCCTTTATGACAATGAGCTTAATGGGTTTTTTAAAGTATATATTTTGGACATTTGTTGTGTATCTAAAGTAAGCATCCATATAAATTTTCCCCGAAATTTCCGAGTGTGACTCCTAGATTTTTTTAAAATTTACATTTATATCCCGCCCTTCTCCGAAGACTCAGGGCGGCTTACACTATGTTAAGCAATAGTCTTCATCCATTTGTATATTATATACAAAGTCAACTTATTGCCCCCAACAATCTGGGTCCTCATTTTACCTACCTTATAAAGGATGGAAGGCTGAGTCAAGGCTGACTTGAACCTGCAGTAATTGCAAGCAGCTGTGTTAATAACAGACTGTCTTAGCAGTCTGAGCCACCAGAGGCCCTAGTTAGATGCCTTTAACACTTGTTTAATTTATTGGTTATATGTGGCTATCAAGATCATAGAGATTCAACTCATCCTGAGTCCCTAAATTGGCTCTTCCAGTCTTCTAATGTTGCACCTATCACCAATGTATGGGAATCCACCATCTCGCTGTTTTTTCTTTTTTCTTTTCTTTTTTCTTCCATCTTTCCCAGCGTTAAAGACAGCTCAAGAGAACCTTCCGGTAAGATGTCCAAAATGCAACACAAGTCATCAAATGAAAATGTGGAACGCGACATGAAGGGAAATGGATTATCTCCATGACTATTGCCATGTTGTTTAATTTTAAATAGGTTTAGAAAGGTGCCTGGCTAGATGGAACCCTCTAGGCGATTTTGTCCAGTGCAGAATTAAAGCAAGTTTGAAATGGGCTAGTACTTCGGTGAAAACAGCCGGGCTGTTCCAGGGCTTTTGGTCAGATTATGGGGGGGGGGGGAATAAATCCCTGAAGAAAAGCATTATGGGCGCGTTTGCTTCGAAAATAATCTGGAGGAAGAAGTTTGGCTTTTGCATGCCCACAGCAGCTCTTCCTCTACTCATTAGAGCAATCTATGACATTTTTCAGGCTGCTTTAATGATAATCAGAAAGACACCATGCTTGTACGGTGTTGGAAATTATTTTCTTTTCTACCCCTAGGAAACAGTGACAAAGCATTTGACAGGAAAGGAAAGGAGGAGGGAAGGGAAGGGAAGCAGTGGGGAGGGGAGGGGCAGGGAAGGGAGGGGAGGGGAGAGGAGGGGAGAGAGGAGAGAAGAAGGGAAGAGAAGGGAGGGGAAGCGAAGGGGAGGGGAAGGGAAGGGAGAGGAGAGGAGGAGGGAAAGGACGGGAAGCAGAGGGAGGAGGGGCAGGAAGGGAGAGGAGGAGGAGGAAGGAAGGAAGCAGAGGGGAGGAGCAGGGAAGGGAGGGAGAGGAGGGAGAGAGAGAGAGAAGAAGGAAGAGAAGGAGGAAGGAAGGGAGGGAAGGAAGGAGAGGAGAGGAGGAGGAAAGGACGGGAAGCAGAGGGAGGGAGGGAAGGGAAGGGAGAGGAGGAGGAGGAAGGAAGGAAGCAGAGGGGAGGAGCAGGGAAGGGAGGGAGAGGAGGAGAGAGAGAAGAAGGAAGAGAAGGGAGGGAAGGGAGGGAGGGAAGGGAAGGG
>NC_080546.1:84998756-85131256 GCF_028640845.1 Ahaetulla prasina | reverse complement strand
GAGAACATTAGGAGAGGGATGGTAGGCATGCTGGTGCTCTTATGCACCCATTACTGACCTCTTAGGAATGGGGTGAGGTCAAGAGTAGCCAGTCTAAGGTTAAAATTTGGGGGTTAGGTGAAGAAACCACAGAGTCAGGTAGTGCATTCCAGGCATTGACCACTCTGTTGCTGAAGTCATATTTTCTGCAATTGAGTTTGGAGCAGTTTATCTTAAGTTTGTATCTATTGTGTGCTCATGTATTATTGCAGTTGAAGCTGAAATAGTCATTGATAGGTAGGACATTGTGGCAGATGATTTTATGAGCTATGCGTAGGTCATACTGAAGGTGGTGTAGTTCTAAATTTTCTAAGCCCAAAATTTCAAGTCTGGTGTGAGAAGAGGAGTGAAGGACTCTTCTCGTGAAATACCTCTGGACTTACTCAATCGTAGTAATGTCCAATATACAGTGCGGGTTCCAGACAGATGAGCTGTATTCGAGAATTGGTCTAGCAAATGTTTTGAATGTGCTAGTTAGTAGTGTAATATTACCAGAGAAGAAGCTACGCAAGATTAGGTTTACAACCCTTAATGCCTTTTTGGCGATGTTGTTACAGTGGGCTTTGGCACTTAGATCATTTGATATGAGTACTCCAAGGTCCTTGACAGAGTGAGGGTCATCTACAAGATCATGTCTACTCAGTTTGTATTTTGTGTTCTGATTCCTTTTGCCAATCTGTAAAGAAAGAGCATTTGTTGGTTGAGATTTGGAGTTGCCAATTATTTGACCATTCCAACACAAAGTCAAAGGTCTTTTTGAAGGGTAGCAGCATTTTTGGTGGTGTTAAATAGTTTTACATCATCGGCAAAGAGAACGCAGTTCCTTATAATATGATCACAATTTTTTAATACTTTTTTATACACTGATTAGAATGCAGATAGAATAAAACAGAAGTATTTTATACAGAATACTTTTTTTTTACAGGGATTGTCTCTCTTGCAAATTATCGTAGCATTTCTAACCTCGATCGATGGGAAATTCTAAAGAAGAGTGGGGAATTGCCTCTGATAAATCATTGAATAGTTTTGGAGGCTATTTCTCAAAAAAAAACAAAAAACCTTTAGATCTACGGGATCAGAGGTAATAGTGCAAAAGAGCAACGTTTTTGGATAGAACCATTTATTTTAAGGCTTTTCAAAATGATTGCCTGGGGTAAATTCAACATATAGCTGGGCAGTGGAGTTCAATCCAGTTGTCTGATCTCTAGCCCTCATGGCAGTGATTAAGACTCCGATGTTGATTCTTGCCCAACCAAGTTACCTATAAACATTCATCCTAACTCTGAAAACTTGTAGTGATAACACTACTGTAGGAAGTTAGCACCCATCCGTCTCCTAGGAAAATGAGGTATTTTAGGAAATATTAAAAGGGCAGAATATTTCCCCTAATATAAAGTGACCAGATTTCAGCGATGGCAAAGCGGGACACCATTGACCGGGGGGGGGGAGGGGGGGCTGTGCATGCGCACTGAGTCTCGCCACCTGGCTGAAGGAGGAGAAGCGGCTGCTGCTTCTCGGCTCTTCCAGGCAGGCTCGGCTTTCCTCGGCTCTCCTCTTGGCTCTTCCAGGCAGCGGGTGATCTCACGCCCCCTTCTCTGCCACTCCCCCTTCTCCTCCTCCTCCTCCTCCTCTTACGTTGCTGCCTCCCATTTTCAGAATGGGAGTGGGGGGAAAAATCGGGACTTTTTTGAAATGCCGCGGGACGCGGGACAAATTATTAAAAAGCGGGACTGTCCCGCCAAAAGCGGGACGTCTGGTCACTATACCCTAAAAGGGAGGCAGAAACTCACCCTACCTAACAAAGATCGACTTCCTTCAGGCAGAGCCATAGTAGGAATTGCCCAAAGCCCTTTCATTACATCATCACCCAGCAAGCCTGGGACACAGAAAACTTACAAAGTTACCCCTGCATGGCCCCATGGGAGTCTTAAAACCAATCAGAACACAAGCTCACATTCAAAAGCCAAGCGAGGGCATAAAACCAAGGCACTCTCAGCATCTCTGCCCATCTTTGCCCAGGATCTGAAACCATGTGATCCTATTCACCATTAAAAACCATCTTTCCAATCAGCAACCATGTCTCCAGTGTCTTTCTCCCCACTTGGAACTGAATTTCACCTTTGTCAATGGGCCATTAAGGCCTGGGCCAGTCTAAATAAAAAAGATTGACTTCCTTCAGGCAGAGCCATAGTAGGAATTGCCCGAAGCCTTTGCATTACATAATCACCCAGCAAGGCTCAACCAAGCCTGGGACACAGACAACCTACAAAGTTACCCCTGCATGGCCCCATGGGAGTCTGACAACCAATCAGAACACAAGCTCAAATTCAAAAGCCAACAGATGGTTTAAATCTCTCTCTCTCTCTCTCCCTCTCTCCCTCTCCCTCTCTCCCTCCCTCTCTCTCTCTCCCCCCCTTTCTGTCTACATTCCATGTGCCTTTTTTGCCCAGGATCTCAAGCCATGTGATCCTGTCCATCATTAAACCATCTTTCTAAAGAGCCACCATGAATCCAGTGTCTTTTTTCCCACTTGGAGTTGCTCTGCAGATTATTGTAGAGAAACAGCCAGCTGGAAAGGAACGGGAAGGCATTTTAAGCATGTTCTATTTTGCGTTTTTGGCAAAATCACGCTAATAGATTAATCCTGTCTATTTCTTTTCTGACAAAGACTCACACATGCCCCGTAGATGAGCCTTTCTGCAATGGATCTGTGCTTCTGTCCTCCCAAGGAAAGCATTTTTGAAAAACCGTTTGGTGGCTTTAGTGAGAACGACAAGCAGACAACAAATAGCATACATGACCTCAGGTTAATCTATTCATCAATAATTGAATTCATTCATGATCCAGAAGGTGTTGTTCTACTAAGGAATAGATACCTTTTGCAAAAGCTGATAGAGGAGAATACTTGCAGCTGTTGAAATGAGGGGTCCTTGATGCTGTCTTTGCATGGTTGTTTTCTTGCAGATGTTTCATGACCCGGCTAGGTAACATTATCAGTGCAAGTAGGGAGTGGTGTTTGATCTCATTTTATATTTTAATGATTTGCCCTGTCAATGTTAGGCTGTTTACTGTTTGTTTGGCAGTTCCTTGATTAGCAATAGCAGTTAGACTTATATATGGCTTCATAGTGCTTTTACAGCCCTCTCTAAGCTGTTTACAGAGCCAACCTATTGACCCCAACAATCTGGGTCCTCATTTTACCCACCTCGGAAGGATGGAAGGCTGAGTCAACCTTGAGCCGGTCAGGATCGAACTGCCAAACTGCTGGCAGTCGGCAGAATTAGTTTGAAGGGCTGCATTCTAATCAGTGGCGGTATTCAGCCGGTTCATACCTGTTCAGGCAAACTGGTAACTGAGATTGTGGCCACCCACCCGCCCCGGCGCTATGCTGCCCTATTTAGCCATGTTTTTCAGGCCGGGTGCATGCACGGAAGCAGGGGTGTAATCTAAAAATTTTCCCTACCGGTTCTGTGGGCGTGGCTTAATTGGTGGGCGTGGCTTGGTGGTCAGGTGACTGAATGGGCATGGCCAATAATAATAAATAATAAAAATAATAAAGTATACAAAACTTGGGAGTGCACCAGTCTACCTTCTTTAAAAATAGAAGCACCGGTCTATTAATTGCCTTTTTTTGGAGGTACCGGTCTACCTTCTTTAAAAATAGAGGCACTGGTCTACTAGCCGCCTACAGCACTGATCAGCTATAATGCGGCCCTTTGAAACGCCATGGCAGTCATTTAGGGCCATTTACATCTATATCACCACCGAGAGCTTCAGGGACAGAGAAGAGGAACAGTGAGGTGTGGGCGGTGGGAGGGGGCAGGGATTTTTGCTACTGGTTCTCCAAACTACCCATTCCCATCGCTACCGGATCGCACAATCCGGTCTGAACTGGGAGCATTTCACCCCTGTTCGGAAGGTGTTTACGTAAGCAAAGCACATGCGCAGAAGGCAAGCGTGGTGAACCAGTGGTAAAAATCCCTGAAACCCACCTCTGATTCTAATCACTGCATCACCATGGCTCCTCGGGTATAAGACTATTGTTTGCTTCTTGATTGTTGATCTAATATTAACCTTGGTGTTAGTCTCTGCTCATCTAGGTGCTGATTGTTGATGGGGAGATATTTTGGTCTTTTTTATTCCCTTTTCAGTTTGTTGGTTATCTTTTTTGAAAGGTATGTAGATGTTGTATACATCTATGTGTTTGTTGATGGCCAAATGGTCAGAGCATCAGGCTTCCAGGAAATCCCTAACATTTTTTGGATTTGACTTGGTCTGGGATGGCCCTGGTTTCTCAGTTTTGCAACTATGGTTAAGGCTGTCCATCTGTTGTGAAATTATAGCGTTTTCATCACATCTTCTGACTGTAAATTGGATGCGTTCTGCTAGTCTTCTGCCTTTCTGGCAGTCTTTCTGCTGTTTTCCAGCAGAATTTCTGTTACAAAAGTCTTGCTTTTATAAATTCGTTTCTGCATAAGAAAAAACCTGGGAATCAGTGGTGAAATCCAATTTTTTTTTTACTACCAGTTCTGTGGGTGTGGTTTGGTGGGCATGGCAGGGGAAGGATACTGCAAAATCCCCATTCCCACCCCACTCCTGGGGGAAGGAATATTGCAGAAACTCCATTTACACCCCACTCTGGGGCCAGCCAGAAGTGGTATTTGCTGGTTATCCGAATGACTCAAAATTTCTGCTAACGGTTCTCCGAACTGCTCAAAATTTCCACTACCGGTTCTCCAGAACCTGCTAGATTTCACCCCTGCTGGGAATGTTAGGTGGCTAAACCCAGTCGTGGGATTCAAGTAATTTAACAACCAGTTCTCTGCCTTAATGATTTCTTCCAACAACCAGTTTTTCAAACTGTTCAGAAAGTTAACAACCGGTTCTCCCGAAGTGGTGTGAACTGGCTGAATCCCATCACTGGCTAAACTTATCCATTATATGACAATCTGAGAAAAGCAAGTTACAGCAGTATAAATATTCAAGCCATTGAAAAAAATCTGAAACTGTTTTGAGTTCCTTCTGGTCAGCAATAAAATTTACAGTTGTTTTTTATGTTCTGGAAGTAAATTCCCATATTTATGAACCTGGGCAATGATCAATAGCTCATGTATTCCTTGTAACTTCAACAACATTCATTGTAACCAGGTGAGGTTGCTGCTACAGTGTGCTTCTTTCAACCTTTCTAACAAAAATGTGACTAAATCCAGGATGGGAAGAGGTAATGAAAGGAAACGCGAACACACCATGCTTTGAAATTGTGATATTATTTCCCTTGCAGTGGTGGGTTTCAAATTTTTTTACTACTGGTTCTGTGGGTGTGGCTTGGTGGGCCTGGCAGGGGAAGGATACTGTAAAATCTCCATTCCCTCCCCACTCCAGGGGAAGGTTACTGCAAAATCCCCCTTTCCTCCCAATCAGCTGGGACTCGGGAGGCAGAGAATAGATGGTGGTGAAGCCAGGCAGAGGTGGCATTTGCCGGTTCTCCGAACTACTCAAAATTTCCGCTACCGGTTCTCCAGAACAGGTCAGAACCTGCTGAAACCCACCTCTGCTCCCTTGGTACAACAGTCATTTGACCAAATAAGGTTGCAAGATACCCCACTTTCTGGGCAGGTGGAGATTTTGTCTCCCAATTGTCAAGAAGCTTTAGGATTAATGTTGCTAAATGCATAATTTTCTATCTCGTCATCTTCCTTTGGAAGGAATACATATATTCTCGTTGCATGAGAAGCTGGACTGTTCTCCACATGACTGGTGATCACACAACCCTTCTTCTCTTTAACAATATTGTATTTATTATATTTATTTCAATGTACGTTATCAAGCTTGGTGGTGCTACCAACAAAAGAGAAGAAAAGCAGAGGAATAAATGGCAAAAGAATATTGAAGAAAAACAACTTCTTCTTCTTCTTCTTCTTCTTCTTCTTCTTCTTCTTCTTCTTCTTCTTCTTCTTCTTCTTCTTCTTCTTCTTCTTCTTCTCCTCCTCCTCCTCCTCCTCCTCCTCCTCCTCCTCCTCCTCCTCCTCCTCCTCCTCCTCCTCCCTCTCCTCTTCCCTCATCATTGGGCTTGTGGAATCACTGACGATGTAACCTAGTTAGGTCATGAAACATCTGCAAGAAAAACAAGCAAGCTCAGAGAAAACCAAGGACCCTTCATAGTTCTTCTTCTTCTTCTTCTTCTTCTTCTTCTTCTTCTTCTTCTTCTTCTTCTTCTTCTTCTTCTCCTCCTCCTCCTCCTCCTCCTCTTCCTCCTCCTCCTCCTCCTCTTTTTCTTTCTCTTTCTCTTTCTTCTCTAGAACTTAGAATAATAGACCTGGAAGGGACCTCAAAGTCTTCTAGTCCAACCTCTTGCTTCAATATGAGTCCCTATAACATGTCAAACAAATGGTTGTCCAGTCTCAAAGCCTCCAGTGATGGAACACCCACAACTTATGAAGGCAAGCTATTCCCTTGGTTGATCATTTGTACTGTTAGGAAAATTCTCCTTAATTCTAGGTTGCTTCTCTCCTTGGTTAGTTTCCATCCATTGCTTCTCAACTTGCCTTTTGCTGGTTTGGAAAATAGTTTGGCTGCCTTGTCTCCGTAGGAGCTCCTCAAATATTGGAATCCTGCTATCATGTATCCCCTAGTCCTTTTTTTCATTAAAGTAGACATACCCAATTCCTGCAATCATTCTTTGAATGTTTCACTCTCTAGGTTCCTAATAATTTTTGGTGCTTTTTTCTGTACTCTTTCCAAAGTCTCAACATCTATTTTATATTGTGGTAACCAGAACTGGATGCAGTATTCCAAGTGTGGCCTTACTAAGGCTTTGTAAAGCATAATTTCATAATAACAGAGTTGGAAGGGGCCTTAGAGGTCTTCTAGTCCAACCCCCTGCCCAAGCAGGAAACCACTTCAGACAAATGGTTATCCAACATCTTCTTAAAAATTTCCAGTGTTGGAGCATTCACAACTTCTGCAGGCAAGTTGTTCCACTGATTAATTGTTCTAACTGTCAGGAAATTTCTCCTTAGTTCTAAGTTGCTTCTCTCCTTGATTAGTTTCCACCCATTGCTTCTTGACCTACCCTCAGGTGCTTTGGAGAATAGCTTGACTCCCTCTTCTTTGTGGCAGCCCCTGAGATATTGGAACATTGCTATCCTTTCTCCCCTAGTTCTTCTTTTCATTAAACTAGACATAATTTGTTCCTGCAACCGTTTTTCATATGTTTTAGCCTCCAGTCCCCTAATTCTCTTTGTTGCTCTTCTCTGCACTCTTTCTAGAGTCTCAACATCTTTTTTACATTGTGGTGACCAAAACTGAATGCAGGATTCCAAGTGTGCCTTACCAAGCATTACAAAGTGGTATTAAACACTTCACGTGATCTTGATTCTATCCGTCTGTTTATGCAGCCCAGAACTGTGCGTTGTTTTGAGGGTAGGAGTTGAAATAGTTTATGTCCAGGATGCGAGGGATCTGCAAATATTTTCACGGCCCTCTTCTTGATTCGTGCAGTATACAGGTCCTCAATGGAAGGCAGGTTGGTAGCAATTATTTTTTCTGCATTACAAAGTGGTATTAAACACTTCACGTGATGTTGATTCTATCCGTCTGCTTATGCAGCCAAGAACTGTGTTAGCTTTTTTGGCAGCTGCTGCACAAGAAAATACAGCCACAGCAGTATTAGAACTTTAAATGGCCTTGATTCTATCCTTCTATTAATACCGTCTAGGTTTGCATTGGCTTTTTAACTGTTGCCGCACATTGTGGGCTCATATTTAAGTGTATTGTACACTAGGACTCCAAGGTCCCTCTCACAGTTAGAGGCATTAAGCCAAGTTTCACCTGATCTATACCTATGCCAGTGGTGGGTTGCTCCCAATTCCGTCCGGTTCTTGCGAACCGGTAGTAAAAGTGGTGGGAGGCTCCGCCCACCTGCCCAGACGTCATCATGGACAATCTGCACATGTGCAGAAACAGAAGAGCGCCCGCACGCTCCTGTTGCAAACCGGTAGTAAAGGTAAGTAGAACCCACCTATATGTTTGGTTTTTCTTGCCTAAACATAAAGCCGGACTTTTGTTTACATTGAATTTCCTTTTGTGAGTTAAGGACCAGTGTTCAAGTCTGTCAAGATCGTTTTGGATTTTCCAGGGTATTGGCTATTCCTGCCAGGTTAGTGTCATCTATAATTTTTAAAAAAAAAAGAAAATTCATTTTATCAATTAATTTCTTTGTTATACAGTAATAATAAAAATATTAATAATTAATTTTATTAGTTTTTTTGCCATATGAGACACCAAAACAAAATGACAATATTTTATATTTTGTATATAGCATACAGATTATGGAGTTAATATTTTATATAATTTAACTGACATATTCTATAAAAAGAAAAACATAGATTTGTTAATGCTCCTTTCACGCTTTCTTGAATTTAAAATACAGTATATTGTTATATCTCTGTCCAAGATGACTACTAGATTCACAATACATTCCCCTATAAGTGAATTTCTTTTCTTTTCTTTACTTTACTTTTCTTTTCTTTTCTTTTCTTTTCTTTTCTTTTCTTTTCCTTTCCTTTCCTTTCTTTTCTTTTTTTTTTCTTACCGCCTTTGTATTCTGGCAAAAATTCTAGGTGGCCAACAACATTTTAAAACTGAAAATAGCATATAATAATTGATAACAAAATTAAAAATTAATACTAATGTTGATACTTATATGATAGAACATTCAAAAGCCTGGTAAAGCACATTGCCTCTGTAAAAAAAAATATTAATATTTTTTTTTATTTATAACACAACACAACATAACAAATACAAAACACATAACGCACATTCCTCTTTTACAACTGTTTCGTCTACAAATTTGATGAGTTTCCCACCCCTCCTCCTCTTCTGGACTTTAAATGAATTTTAAAGTGAGTAAGGGGCCAAATGGCTAAGGACAAGAAGAATTACAACTGGGCAACGGAACTCTCTTTGACCTTTAAATTCACCTTAATTTATTTTTTTTAAAGGTTAAAAAAAAGTAAAATCTAAACATTTTAGACCTGCTTACTCAAGAGACTTCAAATGACATGGGTTCACCTGAGGATTAACAAATGTGACCTTTTCACACCTCTGTTCCAGGAAGGTGTTTAACGTCTAATGTCAGTGTTTGAATAATACATTTTACTTTGTCCAAAATTCTGTGCTTTCATCAGATATCCAGGTACCCTAAGATACCCTCTTATCTTCAGCTTGTCATCCTTCACCATGAAGACACATCATTTTTCCCTCCTCCTCATCTTCTGAAACTCCCCAAACTTAGGTTATAAGGTTTGAAGTTGCTGGAAGAAATGTCCATCTGGGTTCAGTTCCAAGCAGGGAGAAAGACACTGGAAACATGGAGGTTGCTTGGAAGGATGGCTTAATGGTGAACAGGACCATATGGGCTTGAAGTCCTGGGTAGCTGACCGCATGGAGTGGAGAGAGAGAGAGAGAGAGAGAGAGATTTATACCCTCTCTTGGGCCTTGCCCTAGAGGAGGAGTCAGCAACCTGCAGCTCTGGAGCTGCAGGTGGCTCTTTCACCCCACTGCTGCGGCTCAAAATATGTGTCACAACCATCAATGTGTGACACCTGCCGGCACATGATTTATTGAGCTTTTCAACCCCCAGTAAACCAACCATGGATAAATGCAAGAAAAGAAAAGTTTCAGAAGAAAACAGAAAATTTAGTTCAACAACATATGCCAGGTTTTTTTTATTTTTTTATATTTTATTTTGTCACAACAGTATATATAAGCATAAGCATGAAAATAACTATATAATATATAATCATATATATAAGCATAAGTATGTAATAACTATATTAATTGGATATAATGAAAGGAAACAATAGGACAGGAACGGTAGGCATGTTTGTGCTCTTATGCATGCCCCTTACAGACCACTTAGGAATGGGGTGAGGTCAATAGTAGACAGTTTTTGGTTAAAGCTTTGGGGATGTTGAGAAGAGAGCATTAACAACTCTGTTACAGAAGTCATATTTTCTGCAATCAAGATTGAAGCGGTTAACATTAAGTTTAAATCTATTGTTTGCTCTTGTATTGTTGTGATTGAAGCTGAAGTAGTCTTCAACAGGAAGGACATTGCAATAGATGATTCTATGAGTTAAACACAGGTCCTGTCGAAAGTGGCAGAGTTCTAAGTTTTATAAACCCAAGATTTCAAGTCTGGTGGCATAAGGTATTTTGTTGTATTTAGAGGAGTGGAGAACTCTTCTTGTAAAATATTTCTGGACACGTTCAATTGTATTGTTATCTGAAATGTGGTATGGGTTCCAGACAGGTGAGCTGTATTCAAGAATTGGTCTAGCAAATGTTTTATAACCTCTGGTTAATAGTGTAGTGTTTCTGGAGAAGAAGCTATGTAAGATTAGGTTTATAAATCTTAAAGCCTTTTTTGCAATGTAGTTGCAGTGGGCTTTGGCACTTAGATCATTGGATATGAAAATTCCAAGGTCTTTAACAGGGTGAGGGTCATCTGTAAGGTAATGTCCATTGAGTTTGTATTTAGTGTTTAGATTCTTTTTTCCAATGTGTAAGACAGAGCATTTGCTGGTTGAGATTTGGAGTTGCCAAGTTTTGACCATTCTGACACAAAGTCAAGGTCTTTTTGAAGGGTAGCTGTATTGTTGGTAGTGTTAAATAGTTTGACATCGTCAGCGAAAAGAACACAATTACTTTTAATATGGACACAGAGATCATTAATGTATAATATGAAGAGTGTTGGTCCAAGAACACTACCTTGGGGAACGCCACTATTGACAGGAACAGGATTTGATAGGGCACTGCCTATTTTGACCACTTGTTGTCTGTTTGACAGGAACGCTGATATCCAATTGTGGAGGGGTCCAGAGATGCCGTAGGATTTTAGTTTTAGGAGAAGTTTGTCATGTACCACTGAGTCAAAAGCTTTAGAATAGAATAGAATAGAATAGAATAGAATAGAATAGAATAGAATAGAATAGAATAGAATAGAATAGAATAGAATAGAATAGAATAGAATTTTTTATTGGCCAAGTGTGATTGGACACACAAGGAATTTGTCTTGTTACAGAAGTCTATGTAAATTGCATCTATTGTTTTCCCTTGATCAAGATTTGTAGTCCGTATGTTTTTGCAGTGAAGAAGTTGCAAGTTATATGATAATTTTTTTCTGAAACCAAATTGTTTATTGAATGAATGAATAATTTAATTTCTATACCGCCCTTCTCCCGAAGGACTCAGGGCAGTTTACAGCCAGGTAAAAAACACAATAAAAAACATACAATATACAGCTAAAAACCGATTTTAAAAAACCTATTCAATTTGGCCTATTAATTAAAATACACATTAAAACCATAAAAAAACCCATTAAAATTACTAATAGTTTTTAATTTTATGACAGTCCTGCACAGAAGAATAAGTACGTCTTCAGCTTGCGGCGGAAGGTCCGGAGGTCAGGGAGCTGTCGAAGTCCTGGGGGAAGCTCATTCCAGAGGGTAGGTGCCCCCACAGAGAAGGCTCTCCCTCTGGGGGTCGCCAGCCAACATTGTTTGGCTGACGGCACCCTGAGGAGGCCCTTCCTATGGGAGTGCACGGGTCGATGGGAGGCAAACGGTGGCAGCAGGTGGTCCCATAAATACCCCGGTCCTAAGCCATGGAGTGCTTTAAAGGTGGTAATCAACAGCTTGAATTGCACCTGGAAGACCACAGGCAGCCAGTGCAGCTTGCGCAGGAGAGGTGTTATATGGGAGCGACGAGTAGCTCCCTCTATCACCCGCACAGCCACTTTCTGGACCAGCTGGAGCCTCCGGGTGCTCTTCAAGGAGAGCCCCATGTAGAGAGCATTACAGTAGTCCAGGCGAGAAGTGACGAGGGCATGAGTGACCGTGCATAAGGAATCCCGGTCTAGAAAGGGGTGCAACTGGTGGATCAGGCGAACCTGATAAAAAGCTCTCCTGGAGACGGTCGTCAGATGTTCTTCAAAGGACAACCATCCATCCAGGAGAACGTCTAAGTTGCGGACCCTCTCCATTGGGGCCAATGACTTGCCCCCAACAGTCAGCAGGCGGCTGCAGCTGACTGTACTGGGATGCCAGCATCCACAGCCACTCAGTCTTGGAGGGGCTGAGTTTAAGCCTGTTCTTCCCCATCCAGACCTGCACGGCCTCCAGACAATGGGACAACACTTCGACAGCTTTGTTGGGGTGGTTAAGGGTGGAAATGTACAGCTGAGTATCATCAGCGTACAGCTGGTACCTCACCCCAAAACCATGGATGATCTCACCCAGCGGCTTCGTATAGATGTTGAACAGGAGAGGTGAGAGAACCGACCCCTGTGTCACCCCACACATGAGGCGCTTTACGGTCGATCTCTGCCCCCCCTGCCAACACCGTCTGCGACCGGCCAGAGAGATAGGAGGAGAACCACCGAAAAACGGTGCCCCCCACTCCTAAATTCCCCAACTGTCGCAGCAGGATACCATGGTCGATGGTATCAAAAGCCGCTGAGAGATCCAAAAGGACCAGGGCAGAGGAATAATCCCTGTCCCGAGCCCTCCAGAGATCATCAACCAACGCGACCAAAGCCATCTCCGTGCTGTATCCAGGCCGGAAGCTGGACTGGAACGGGTCTAGATAGACAGTTTCATCCAGGTACTGGGGTAACTGTCATGCCATCACACTCTCAACAACCTTTGCCATAAAGCGAAGGTTGAAGACAGGACAGTAGTTTACCAAAACAGCTGGGTCCAGGGAGGGCTTCTTGAGGAGGGGCCTCACCACTGCCTCTTTCAGGGCGGTAGGAACGACACCCTCCATCAAAGAGGCGTTGGAGCCAGCCTCGTGTAATCTCCTGTGTGGCCAGCACAAACCAGGAGGGACACGGGTCCAATAAACATGTGGTGGCATTCAGCTTTCCCAGCATCCTGTCCATGTCCTCGGGAGTCACAGTATCAAACTCATCCCAGATGGTATCACCAAGACTTGCCTCCACCATCTCACCTGAATCTACCCAATTTTGGTCCAATCCGTCCCGAAGCTGAGCGATTTTATCGTGCAGATACTTTCCAAAATCCTCAGCGCGCCCTTGCAAGGGATCGTCCCACGCCTCCTGATGCAGGAGGGAGCGGGTCACCCTGAACAGGGCGGCTGGGCGGTTATCTGCCGACGCAATAAGGGTGGAAACGTAATCACACTTAGCCACCCTTAATGCCACTAGGTAGGTCTGAATATATGACCTAACTAGTGTTCGGTCAGCTTCTGAACGGCTGGCCCTCCATACACTCCCTAGGCGTCTTTTCTGGTGCTTCATCTCCCTCAGCTCCTCAGAAAACCAAGGAGCCAGTTGAGATCTACGCCGGGTCAGAGGCCGCAAAGGGAATAGATTGTTTGTTTCTAGGTGGAGGGTAATGGATTGGTTGATGATAGATTCCATAACTTTACAGGTGACGCAGCATAGAGAGATTGGTCTGTAATTTTCAACTAAGCTGGGGTCTCCTTTTTTGAAGACAGGGATGACCGTGGCTAGTGACCAAAGTTTGGGAAGGGAACTGGTTGTGAAGGCTTTTCCAAAGATTATGCTTAGGGGTTCTGCTATATTAGTGGAAAGCTTTTTTAAGAAGTATGCACATAGTCCGTCAGGTCCTATAGATAGGGATGGTTTCAGTTTGCGAAGAGCTTTTTCAACATTTTCTTCAGTGAAATCTATATGTGTTAGGCCGTTGCTGGTGCGTTTGGGGATTGTCGGGTATGAGCCATTACTGTTAACAAAGACTGAGGCAAAGAATGTGTTAAAGAGGTTTGCTTTAACTGTTTCATCATTATTTTCTTTGCTGTTAGATCTCGAGTCATTAAGTTTGTTCTTCACAAAATTATAAAAAGCACGATTGGAATTTGTGCACAGAAGGTCTTCTTCTTGCTTGATGTGGTAATTGGTGCATTCAATTTTTATTTTGTTGCATATATCTCTGTATTGGTTTTTGAAATTAGCTACATGTCCCTTTTTGTTTTTTCTCCAAAGGGATTTTTTTTTTGGATTGAAGCTTTTTTATTGATATGGGTAATTTGTGTTTCTTGATTTTTGTGGTGGCTTGTGGTATGTAGAGTTTAATGAATCTATTGATTTCAAGTAGGAAAACTCTGTAGTGGTCTTCAGCAGTGATACAGGATGAGAATAGATTTTGCCAGTCAAGAAATGAGAGGTAGGTGTTTATAAGGTCATAGTTGGCTTTTTTGAAATTTTAGTTTGGAATATTTATTATTATTATTATTATTATTATTATTATTATTATTATTATTATTGTTGTTGTTGTTGTTGTTGTTGTTGTTGTTGTTGTTGTTATGTTTTGTGGCTGCTCAAGAAATAGTCAGGCACGAGAAGGGTTTTGTGGCTCCCGATGTTTTCTTTTCTGTGGGAAATGGGCCCAAATGGCTCTTTGAGTGTTTAAGGTTGCAGACCCCTGCCCTAGAGCTTCCTGTTCCTATGCAAGAAATGTATCCTGTTGTTTGCTTTAGGGGTCATGTGCAAATCCTAGGAGTTTTTCTGGTTGAACTGTGCTGGGTGATGTAATATCCCCAGGTGTCATGTGGTGAGCTCTGCTGCTAGATGAGTAGAGGCCTAATCCGGTTATACAGTGGTGGGATTCAGCCAGTTCACACCACTTTGGGAGAACCAGTTGTTAACTTTCTGAGTAGCTTGGTGAACTGGTTGTTGGAAGAAATCATTAGGGCAGAGAACCAGTTGTTAAATTATTTGAATCCCACCACTGCCTACACCACTTCAGACAAATGGTTATCCAACATCTTCTTAGAAACTTCCAGTGTTGGAGCATTCACAACTTCTGGAGGCAAGTTGTTCCACTGATTAATTGTTCTAACTGTCAGGAAATTTCTCCTTAGTTCTAAGTTGCTTCTCTCCTTGGTTAGTTTCCACCCATTGCTTCTTGTTCTACTCTCAGGTGCTTTGGAGAATAGCCTGACTCCCTCTTCTTTGTGGCAGCCCCTGAGATATTGGATCACTGCTTTCACGTCTCCCCTAGCCCTTCTTTTCATTAAACTAGACATACCCAGTTCCTGCAACCGTTTTTCATATGTTTTAACCTCCAGTCCCCTAATCATCTTTGTTGCTCTTCTCTGCACTCTTTCTAGAGTCTCCACATCTTTTTTACATCGTGGTGACCAAAATGGAATGCAGTATTCCAAATGTGGCTTTACCAAAGCATTATAAAGTGGTATTAACTTCTCTAATATATTTTCTTAATATCCATGCATTATTGTGTTGTGGGTATGATTTTAAGGTATGGAAGTGACGGGCATCCACTATTGCCTCTGAAAAAGGATACATTATAACATATAATTTACTCAAAGGGAGGGTTTTTTTTTTAAAAAATATTCTCATGCATTTTCTTTATCCAAGTTACATTTTTATTCTGCTTCTTTCGGTTGTCACATAGTAGTCATGCTCCATCGGAGCATGAATCAGCAGAGGAGGATGGGCCGGAGCTAGAGCCAATGGAGATTGAGGGGGCTTTGTTGACTTCGGAGGAATGTGGGGAAGTGCAGGCCGAAATAGCCCAGGGCCCCTCAGAATTGGGACAGCTTGTTAGCAGAGAGAGGATGATCGAGAGAGGGAAAATAGTAGACATGAGGAGTGAAGGGAGCTCAAGCGATGAGCCAGGACCACCCCCTCCTGATCCCTGAGCACAGAGAGTGGAGAGAAGGTGAGAACAGCGCAGGCCAACCCAACAACTGGGAGAAGAGTGCCCCGCCCCTTTTCACAAGGCACACCTGGGGACTGACACTGTGGGGAGGGTCATTTGTCGGGAACAAATGCTGCATTGGTAGAGTTTTGTGTCCCATCATGGACATTTGGTGTTTGCAGGATGGCTTGCTTCTTCTGTGGACTCAGTACCTTGTTCCTGAATTTGTGGACTCATTGTTTGCTTCTTGTTTCATGGACTCATTTCCATGTTCCTTTGTTTTGCTGGGCTGCGCACAGCCAGAGGCTGCCGTGTGTCTGTGTGTCTGTGTGTCTATGCGTGTGTGGGGTACCTGTGCTTTGCACTGGGACTTGCCAAGAACGTGGGAGTCTTTGAGGGGACACTTGGAGCATTAAAGGGGAGTTTGAACTCTCAGCTGGCGGTGTTGTGACCCAGGCCCAAGTAGGTAGTAATAAACTCAGTCCGTAAAAAAACAAACAAATGTTATTCGAACATCTGGGAATTACTTCATTCCCAGCATCCTTCAACTCAAAGTAAAGCAAATGCCTCCCAACACAAATTCCTCAGTTATCTCACAAACCTTGGTTCAATTAGGGAAACTGCCAAAGGACCTTCCTGGCAAACATCTAGAAGCCACAAAAACAAAGAAATACACAAAGCAGAAGACAGAGCAGAAGACACAGCTACAACGTTCTTTTCTGGCAAAGCTGAAACACCAGTGCTGGTCTGTTTTAAGCCTTATGGGAGGGGCCAAACATCTCTTGTCCCTACTCCCGAGTTGTCCTCTCTGCTTGAGCTGCTCTTGCCTTCTGGCAGGTCTTCTCATGCATGCATTAGGAACAGGCTCCTCCTGTTCCTCTGCCTCACTACTATCAGTCTCTGAAGGCTCTGGAATCCGCATCTCAGTTTCCGATGGCCCTGGCCTCACCTCAGCCACATCGCTGTCCAACTCCATTGCCAGCTCCGTAGGCTGCTGACGGACCACAACAGGCGGCTTGACCTTCATGCCTTGTCAATAGCTGTGTCTGGAATGGCATTGTTTCTTCTCTATGAGGTGTTGAGTGATCCACTGTAGTCTATCTGGTTAGCCACATCTGCTGGGCTCCTGGTTTTGCTGATTCCTGCACCTCGACAGCAATGCTCCTGCAATGAGAAAACTGGCTTTTAAAGCTGTCTGGGGTTGCATTTTAGCTATTATTTTTGGGGAAAAAATGCTTTGCATCTAGGGACAGTTTGTACAAATCACACCTGAGCCAGCAAGCTTCTTGTTTGTGAATTCACGGTTTAGTCAATAAAAGTTTCTCTCCTGGGAGCCTTGGAGAGCTTTGTTCTTATTTAATAGTGCTTTAACTAATATCTGAGACTCCCGAGTTGTTGTTGTTGTTTTAAAGTCCTTCATTTCTCAAAATTTTGAATCTTGGCTTTTGGTATCAAACTCAAACAGATCCACTTGGGGAAATATCACAGGACAATGTTTTCAAAATCTTTTCTTTTTCTTTTTAAATGAGAGAAAACATTCTCCTTGGAAGCCGTAACTATCTATTTGAACTAGACTTTGGAGAAAGGTAGCACCTACCCCTCCTAATAGAATGAAATATTTTAGGAAATATTAAAAAGGCAGGAGGGAAAAAGGAGAACCATGTTTTTAAAGACAAAGAACAGCTTCCTGCCCCCAGCAGATAGAACGACTAGCCTTGTGGTGCGACCGAAACAATCTGGAACTGGACACACTCAAAACCGTAGAAATGGTGGTAGACTTTAGGAGAAACCCTTCCATACTTCCACCCAGTGTTGGGATTCAAGTGATTTAACAACCGGTTCTCTGCCCTAATGATTTCTTCCAACAATCAGTTTACCAAACTGCTCAGAGCGTTAACAACCGGTTCTCCCGAAGTGGTGCGGACTGGCTGAATCCCACCATTGGGTGTAGGGTTTCCTGCCTAAGCAGGGGGTTGGACTAGAAGACCTCCAAGGTCCCTTCCAACTCTGTTATTCTATTTCTATAAGCTTGCATATTAAGGGGAAAAAAAGTCAATTATGTTTAAAAAGACACCCTACAATGAACAGTTGTTTAGTCAAACACGTGCGTCTTTAAAATAAACGTGTTAAAGAAAATAGCATACGACAGTATCCAAGAACGTTCGAGCCATTTCCTAAAAGAGAATCTGAGAAAGAAAGAGGGGAACGTGAGAGAGGGAAGGAAAGGGAGAATGGTGATGGAACAGAGTAATGCACACACACTTGCAAGACCGAAACAGCCAAATTTACACGAGTTAAACATTGCACGATATGATACCAAATGATTGGCAAAGTCCAATTGCTTCTTTACCATAGCAGTGATTTTTTTTAAAAGCAAAGAACACTAGAGGTGAGCTTTACATACTGTAGCAACTGGTTCGCCCAGTACCGGAAATGTGAGCGTGCACACAAAACACGGCAATTTGCTCGCATGCGCCATCTACGCATGTTTGCAATGTCAAACAGCACAGCAATTCGTGCACGCTTGCCATCCACAAATGCGTGCAGCGTCAAAACCACAGCGACATAGGACGGGATTGTGCCTGAGGGGTGGCCGAGTGGGCGGGTGGGCCCACCTGCAGGTCGCCACTACCAGTTCGTCCGAACCGGTCCGAACCAGCTGAATACCACCTCTTAAGAACACAAAGGAAAAGAACATATTTTATTGGAAGGCATCATTTTTTTCCCCTTCAGGTCTTCAACAACTCATTGGATTCTGCGCCTCATTGCCTTGTACCCTTCCAGAAGGTCTTCAACAACTCATTGGATTCTGCGCCTCATTGCCTTGTACCCTTCCAGAAGCAATATTTCATACTTCGAAGCTCATCTTGGCTCACGATGATGGTTGTCTTTAGTATATATAGAGAACCAGTTTGGTTTAGTGGTTAAGGCACCAGGCTAGAAAGTCCAAGACCATGAGTTCTAGTCCTTTCTTAGCTATGAAAGCAAGCTGGGTGACTTTCAGCTAATCACCTGTGAGTTCTAGTTCTTTCTTAGACATGTAAGCCAGCTGTGTGACTTTGTGGCAATCACCTGTGAGTTCTAGTGCCTTCTTAGCCATGAAAGCCAGCTGGGTGACTATGGGCTAATCACCAGGAGACAGTGAGTTCTTGTCCCACCTTAGGCATGAAAGCAAGCTGGGTGACTTTGGGATAATCACCAGGAGACTGAGTTCTAATGACTTCTTAGCCATGAAAGCCAGCTGGGTGACTATGGGCCAGTCACCAGGAGATAGTGAGTTCTAGTCTCACTTTAACCATGAAAGGTGCTGGGTGACCATGGGCCAATCACCAGGAGACTGTGAGTTCTAGTCCCACCTTACACATGAAAGTCAGCAGAGTGATTATGAGCCAATCACCAGGAGACAGTGAGTTCTAGTTCCTTCTTAGCCATGAAAACCAGCTGGGTAATTTTGGGTCAGTCATTCTCTCTCTCATCCCATCTCACCTCACAAGGTTGTTGTAGAGAAAATAGGAGGAGCAAGGAGTATTGTGTATCTTTGCCACCTTGAGTTATTTGTAAAACTAATAAAGGTAGGCCATAAATAATTACAAATAAACATCCTTTGAACACCTGCAGCTTCCTCTCCTTCCCCATGCCGTAATCAAATAGGTTATATAAAGAGCACAACTCTCAGGAGCAAATAAAGGAGAATATTCAACACCACCAACAATGCTGCTGCCCTACAAAGAGACCTTGACTATATGTCAGAATGGTCAAGCAATTGGCAACTCCAAATCTCAACCAACCATCTAGAGGTGCTCTGTCTTACACATTAGCAAAAAAAATCAGAACACCAAATACAAGATGAGTGGACATGACCTTGTAGATGACCCTCACTCTGTCAAGGACCTTGGAGTACTCATCTCAAACGATCTAAAAACCAAAGCTCACTATAAGAGTTGTCAACCTAATCTTGCGAAGCTTCTTCTCTGGTAACATTGTACTGCAAATTAGGGCATACAAAACCTTTGCTAGATCAATTCTTGAATACAGCTCATCTGCCTGGACTCTGCACCGTAAATCGGATATTAATACAATTGAGTGAGTCCAGAGGTATTTCACGAGAAAATACCCCACTCCTCTGCTCACAACAGAATACCGTTTTTTTAAATTGCTTTTTGTCACAACAGTATACACAAACAATTGTCATAGATAAAACAACATGTCTTGAAGAAAAAATATATATATATTTTTTATATATTAATTTGATATAATGAAGGGAACAATAAGACAGGAACGGTAGGCACTATTGTGCTCTTATGCACGCCCCTTATAGTCCTCTTAGGAATGGGGTGAGGTCAATAGTAGACAGTTTTTGGTTGAAGTTTTTGGGATTTTGAGTAGAGACTATGGAGTCAGGTAATGAGTTCCAAGCATTAACAACTCTGTTACAGAAGTCATATTTTCTGCAATCAAGTTTGAAGCGGTTGACATTTAGCTTGAATCTATTTTTTGTTCTTGTAATATTGCGATTGAAGCTGAAGTAGTCTTTTATAGGAAGGATATTGCAATAGATGATTTTGTGTGTTAAACACAGGTCATGTCGAAGTCGACGGAGTTGTAAATTTTCTAATCCCAGGATTTCAAGTCTGTTGGTGTAAGGTATTTTGTTGTTTTCGGAGGAGTGAAGAACTCTTCTAATGAAATATTTCTGGACTCGTTCTATTGTATTTATGTCAGAGATGTGCTATGGTTTTCAGACCTTATGCCACCAGGCTTGAAATTTTGGGTTTAGACAACTTCGAACTACGCCACCTTCGGTCTGACCTACGCCTAGTACAGTGGTCACCACCTGGTGGTCTGTGGACCACTGGTGGTCCACGAGAAAATTTTGGTGGTCCGCAGAAAAATTATTTGCATTTTTTTTTATATTGCACTAAATCAGGGGCCCTCAAACTACAACCCCTGGGACAGATATATGCAATGAACATTTGTGCTGCTGCAGAGTCTCCCCCTTGGGGGTTTCTTTGGGTGGGTTGGAGGGGGACAGAAATTCTGACTTGGGGTCTGCTTTGGCCTCCTGGTGTGGGGCTTTGGGAGAAGGCTGGAGGGAAGCATCGCTGGTGGAGAAGAGCCAGAGGGCCTTGTTCCAGTGGGACTGAATCATGGCCTGGAACTGGCTGACCATCTCAGCCCACCGAACCTCCAGGCACTGGTACCTGGCCTTTCACTCCCGCAGGTTTTCCCTCTGCTTGGAAAGCCTATGCTCCTAGTCCTCAGTGAGGTGCTTCTGCTGAGCTTCCTTCTTGGTCAAATCCAATTTGAACTGAGCTGTTTGGCCAACTCTTTCTCGTGGTGGCTGCTTAGCTCCAAAAACTGCTTCCTGTTGGGGCACTAAGAAGCCCGGGTAGGCAGATGAGAAGTGTCGGGGAGGGGAGGGATGAGTAGAGGCTGGCGAGGTGCCCCTTGACGTGAGTGACATTGAGTTGGCCACACACATCCAGCCGGTCATTAGGCAAATCATATTAGTGGTCCATGGGATTTTAAAATATGAATTTAGTGGTCCCTGAGATCCAAAAGGTTGGTGACCCCTGACCTAGTACACAAAATTATCTGCCACAGCATCCTACTTGTCAGTGACTACTTCAGCTTCAACCGCAATAAAACACGAGCACACAATAGATACAAACTCAAGGTAAACCGCTCTAAACTCGATTGCAGAAAATATGACTTGAGCAACAGAGTGGTCAATGCCTGGAATGCTTTACCTGACTCTGTTGTTACATCCCCAAACCCCCACAACTTTAACCTTAGACTGTCTACTGTTGACCTCACCCCATTCCTAAGAGGTCTGTAAGTGGCGTGCATAAGTGCACCAACGTGCCTATTGTCCCTATCCTACTGTCCCCATTTATTTGTATCCATTTCCTGTGTTCATATTCATGTTTATATTTATACCTGTTATCTTGTACATGTTTGACAAACTAAATAAAATAAATTTCTAGTTCAGAGTTGAAATGCAGGATCCTTATTTCTCTCTGAGCTTTGTGGTTTCCTTGCAGATGTTCGCTGGACTCCACCTAGGAACAAAGATTCTTTTTCCCCAAATGAAATTCGAGTGTGTGGATTTTCTCCCTATGATGGTTTGCAAGATCCTGACACTGTGCATTAGTTTTAAAACATTGTGCTTGCTAGACTTCCTTTATTCATTCGGTGTGATTGCTACTTGTTATTATTTTATATTTCCAGCAATTTATTTTGAATAGGTAGAGGGGGTTTGGATGTCAGTCGTTTGAAGTTTGCTTATTAAAAATGGGACCATGAGACTAAAAATAAGTAGTTTTATTCACACACACACACAAAAAAAGGAAAGGTCTACTTCACGTTGAGTGCATTTCTATATAAAACCAAATATATACACTTCGGTTGTCAAGGTGCAAAAATGCACGAACCCGAGTGGCTGCTTTATTCTTTCTTTTGTTAAGAAAGGAGAATGTGCCTGAAAATAAACAAACCGTGGAAACCTGAAAACATTTGAGGTTGAATTTACATTTCAACGCAGCATGAAATGGAAGACTTTCTAATTTGTATTTGATCTGAAATGGGTTGGTGAACGGACAATGGTTATGTATTTTTAATTTGGAAAAACAAAATAATCTTGATGGAATTTGAAAATGAACTGTCTGGTAAAACGGGCTGTGAATGTGAAGACAAAATTCGCACATTAGCAAACTTAATAATGAAATGCAAAATAATAATAATAATAATAATAATAACAACAACAACAACAACAACAACACAGTTGCTCAGATGGTCCACTGGAACTTGTGTCACAACTACCATCTGCCTGTAGCAAAGAACTGGTGGGATCATAAGCCTGAAACAGTGACTGAAAATGAGCATGCAAAACTACTGTGGGATTTCTGAATACAGACTGATAAAGTTTTGGAACACAATACCCGGGATATCATGATTGTGGACAAGAAAAAAGTGTGGATAGTCGACATTGCTATACCTGATAACAGCAGAATTGATGAGAAACAACTTGAAAAATTCACCAGATATCAAGATTTGAGAATCGAATCGCAGAGACTCTGGCATAAACCAGTGCAGGTGGTTCCAGCGGTACTCGGTACACTGGGAGCTGTGCCTAAAGACCTAGGCAAGCACTTAAAAGCAATTGGCGCTGACAAGATCACCATTGGTCAGCTGCAGAAGGCCACCTTACTGGGATCTGCTCGCATAATTCGCCGATACATCACGCAGTCCTAAACGTTTGGGAAGTGTTCGACTAGTGATCTGTGATACAAAATCCAGCATAGTTATCTGATTTACTGTGTATACTGTCATTTTGTGTAAATCATCATCATCATCATCATCATCATCATCATCATCATCATCATCATCATTATCATCATCTTGTTTGCTGTGTATACTGTCATTTTGTGTAAATAATAATAATAATAATAATAATAATAATAATAATAATAATAATAATAAAAAAAAAAAAAAAAAAGTCTTGGCAATGTTGACAGTGTGGTGAAACGGAAAAGATGTAATAATTTTACAGGATTTTAAAATTTTAAATTTTAACAATTTTACAGAAAACTAACCTGGGGTATCAAACTGCTAAAAATTCACAGAAAATCTCTCAAGAGGCCGGGATAGCTCAGGCAATAGAGAAGCCTGTTATTAAGAACACAAAGCCTGCAATTACTGCAGGTTCGAGCCCGGCCCAAGGTTGACTCAGCCTTCCACCCTTTATAAGGTAGGTAAAATGAGGACCCAGATTGTTGGGGGGGCAATAAGTTGACTTTGTAAAAAATATACAAATAGAATGAGACTATTGCCTTATACATTGTAAGCCGCCCTGAGTCTTCGGAGAAGGGCGGGGTATAAATGTAAACAAAAAAAAAAAAAAAAACCTGCTGTACATGGATGACCTGAAGCTATACGGAAAATCAGAAATTGAAATCCAGTCACTGACCAATACAGTTCGAGTTTTCAGCACTGACATCAGCATGGAGTTCGGCCTGGACAAATGCGCCAAAGTGGCACTGTAGAAAGGGAAGATCGTAGAAAGTGATAGAATTGAAATGCCAAATGGACAAACTATCAAGTGCCACCAACCCAAAGCCTATAAATACTTGGGCATACTGCAGCTGGACAACATCAATCATGAGCAAGTGAAACATGTGGTCAGCAAAGAATACATACAAAGGGTCAGGAAACTTCTAAAAAGCAAACTGAATGGCGGTAATACCATCAAGGCTATAAACAGCTGGGCCATACCCGTTATCAGATATACTGCTGGGATTGTAAACTGGACACAGGCGGAGCTAGACAGCCTGCATAGGAAAACAAGAAAACTGATGACCATACACTATGCGCTATGTGCAACATAGTGACGTTGACAGGCTATATTTGCCCAGAAAGGTAGGCGACAGAGGACTTTTGCAAGTGAAGCAGACAGTCGAAGAAGAGAAACATGCTCTGGCAGATTATGTGAAAGACAGTGTTGAACCAGCTTTGATGGAGGTCAACAAGAAGAAGCTGCTAAAAGTACAGCAAACCAAGTATCAATATAGAAAAATAGCGATGCAAACTGGAGTTGACAGCTGGTGCAACAAAGCACTGCATGGACAGCTCTTTGACAAGATCCAAGGAAAAGTAGATAAGGAAAAGACCTGGTTATGGCTGACCAATGGAACACTGAAGAAAGAAATGGAAGGCCTGATTCTTGCAGCCCAAGAACAAGCCATCAGAACGAATGTAATCAAAGCCAGAATAGAAAAATATGCTGATGATCCCAAATGTAGACTCTGCAAAGAAGTGGATGAAACCATTGATCACATACTGAGCTGCTGCAAGACAATAGCTTAGACTGACTACAAACAACATCACAACACAGTTGCTCAGATGGTCCACTGGAACTTGTGTCACTACTACCATTTGCCTGTGGCAAAGAACTGGTGGGACCATAAGCCTGAAAAAGTGATCGAAAATGAGCATGCAAAACTACTGTGGGACTTCCGAATACAGACTGACAAAGTTTTGGAACACAATATCCCAGATATTACAATTGTGGAGAAGAAAAAAGTGTGGACCATTGACATTGCCATACCTGGTGACAGCAGATTCAACGAGAAACAACTTGAAAAACTCACCAGATATCAGGACTTGAGAATCAAACTGCAGAGATTCTGGCATAAACCAGTGCAGGTGGTTCCAGTGGTACTCGGCACACTGGGAGCTGTGCTTAAAGACCTAGGCAAGCACTTCAAAGCAATTGGCGCTGACAAGATCACCATTGGTCAGCTGCAGAAGGCCACCTTACTGGGATCTGCTCGCATAATCTGCCGATACATCACACAGTCTTAAACACTTGGGAAGTGTTCGACTAGTGATTAGTGATACGAAATCCAGCATAGTTATCTCATTTGCTGTGTATGCTGTCATTTTGTGAATAATAATAATAATAAAGTCTTGTTGGAAAAGACGTAATGAATTTCCTATAATTGGCATCTCCATGGAGAAGATGGCTTGCATGTATGACATTCATTTTCAAATTTTCACGGGCTCTTTTGTGGATGTAGAATTTTAATTTTTAAAATTAATTAGAAAGTCTATATGTACCCTGTGTCCCCCAAAATAAGACATCCTCTGATAATAAGCCCAACTGGGCTTTTGAGCGCATGGCAATAAGGTCACGCGCTTATTTTAGGGTTCAAAAAATATAAGACAGGGTCTTATTTTTGGGGAAATACAGTAGGAATGATGGGTGTCCAACCCTGGCAACCTATGGACTTCAACTCCCAGAATTCCCTAGCCAGTCATGCTGGTTGAGAAATTCTGGGAGGTGAAGTCCACAAAAGATGTCAAGGTTGGATAGCCCTGATGTAGATACATTAGGAAGTGCTGGGAAATTATTCAAATTTTTGTGTTACAGGGTGGTTGGGAACAAAAGCGAGTGAGGTTGTAATCTGCCAAAGATTTGGGGCAAGAGTGAATGAACTACAAAGGAATCCATTCATCTTCTGAAATCCGAAGTTTTACCGAGAACAATAATCCAAAATCACAATCTTTGAAGAAAATCTCAGTCATTTCATGGTGTGCAAAATTTATATAGGCTTTTGGAGTCAGTAATTAAACAAAATGCACTAGTACTTCAAGGAGTAGGCAATCTATGTTCTTAGTTTTCATTTTTTTAAAAGAGCTTTGTGTTTCTTTCAGTCTAAAGAAATTGAGGACTATGATATTATAATTAATTAAAGTGCATAATGTGTTGGGATTTACATATCTGTTGTGGGCACAGGGGAACAATATACCTATAAAATGCTGCATCCTTCTTGTTGTGTCCCACCCCCACTCTGACAAACGAGTTAAGGAAGTCCGTAACAAACTTGGCAACGAAGCCTCTGCAGCTTGCCAAGTCCCTTCGAGGTTTATCAGGGCAGGCAGGAGTCCAAGTTGTGACTTCAGCGATAGGATCCGATACCAGCAAACTAGCTAAGACTTTGCTTGACTCAAGGTTGGAATGCCAAAAGCAGGTCCTTTATATAGGCTGTGGGGTGTGGCATGGAGCTACTCAGCATTTATCCAGGCCTGCCCCACCCTTCCTTCTGCTGGCGTCACCTCTCAGATCTCCGGAAGCGAGGGTCCTCCTACTCTAAATTGTCTTCAGCTGGATCTGCTGTCAGCGTCTGGGAAAGGGAGGGGTCAGAGGGAGTAGGCCCGAGTAATTCCACCACCTGGCTGGCTTCCTGCTCTGAAGGCTGAGCCAAAGGAACACACGCTGTATGAGTGAGGTTTATCGGGCTTCTCCTTTCACTTCTTGAATCCTCTCCAGGCATGGGACCAGGGCCGGTGGCTGGAGTCATGACAGGCCGTTCATCTTCATTATCAGACTCGGAGTCTGATAAAAGGCCCGGTTGAAGACGGGAGGGGCCCAGCTGAAGAGAGGAGGGAGGACGAGTCACAACACTTTTCTTTTCAGAATTTGAATTTGAATTTGAAGTTTTTCTTTTCTCTTTTTTTTTCCAGGGAGATTTTTTAAGACGAGACTGGACAGCCGCTTGTCTCAAATTGTATAGGGTCTCCTCCTTGAGCAGGTGGTTGGACTAGAAGACCTCCAAGATCCCTTCCAGCTCTATTCCGATTGAAATCTTTAAAAAGAAAGAATATGATTATTAGGTTTAACCGATTAGGCTGCAAAAACCCAGACACCACTAGATGGCTGCATTGCTCTTGACTTCCCAGTGTCTCCATTTTCTATTTCAATTTCTGGCGTTCAAAGACCAGCGTGGTGAATAGACAAAATAAAATTTAAGATAGAATTAAAATACATTTACAAAACAACCTAATTATCATTGATAAATCAGATTTAGGATATAGCCTATATTATTCCCAGGGTCTCTTAAGCAACATTTATTAGCCTAGATTAGCCAAGGCTAAATATGGCATCTCTAGGCTTTGTTGAGGGATGCAGTGGCTCAGGGGCTAGGACATTGAGCTTGTCGATCGAAAGGTCGGCAGCTCAGTCGTTCGAATCCCTAGTTCTGCTGTGTAATGGGGTGAGCTCCCGTTACTTGTCCCAGCTTCTGCCAACCTAGCAGTTTCGAAAGCATGTAAAAATGCAAGTAGAAAAAATAGGAGCCACCTTTGGTGGGAAGGTAACAGCGTTCCGTGCGCCTTTGGCGTTGAGTCATACCGGCCAGATGACCACGGAGACGTCTTTGGACAGCGCTGGCTCTTCGGCTTTGAAACGGAGATGAGCACCGCCCCCTAGAGTCGGCAACGACTAGCACGTATGTGCGAGGGGAACCTTTACCTTTACCTTTTAGGCTTTGTTGAGTGGGCTTAAATGGACTCCAGAGGATGGTAGAGGAGAGGAAGGCCTGGAGGAACGTTGTCCATGAGGTCGCAATGGGTCGGACATGACTTCACAACTAACAACAACAATAACAACAAAGAAGAGTTTGTTGAGTGTAAAATGCCACAATACCTCAATTTCTAGTCATATAATTTTCTCCAAAGTGAGGTAAGAAGTGACTAATGGAAAGTTACCTTGTTTCTCCAAAAAGACGACCTACCTTGAAAAGAGACCCTATCATGTTTTTGAGCACATGCGATCAAATTAAACCCAACCCACAAAATTAGCCCTAATTAAGACCCCACCCACTCCGGGGTGCAGGGGGTGGGGGGAGGCACACAGGTAAAAAATAAACTAGGGTGGGGATGAGGCAGTGATGAATTCCAATTTTTTTTTTACTACCAGTTCTTTGGGCGTGGCTCGGTGGGTGTGGTGTGGCTTGGTGGGCGTGGCAGGGGAAGGATATTGCAAAATCTACATTCCCACCACACTCCAGGGGAAGGATACTGCAAAATCCCCATCACCTCCCCAGTCCTGGGGGAAGGATACTGCAAAATCTCCATTCCCACCCCACTCCAGGGGAAGGATACTGCAAAATCCCCATCTCCTCCCCACTCCTGGGGGAAGGATTTTGCAAAATCTCCATTCCCACCCCACTCTGGGGCCAGCCAGAGGTGGTATGTGCTGGTTCTCTGAACTGCTCAAAATTTCCGCTACTGGTTCTCCAGAACCTGCTGGATTTCACCCCTGGCTTGACTGCCACAATTTAACTCCATTTATTCCAGTGGGACTCCTCACTTTAATCAGCCAAGAGGGGTTTTAGAGAAGTGGATATCAAATTTGCAGAACTGGCTTGGTCAAAAGTAATAACCAAAAATGAAACCAGCATCCACAGCTTCGGAAGGAATGTATCATAAAAAGTGATAAGAAGTGACTGGACGGCCACTTGTCTAGAATCTCCTGCTTAAGCAGGGGGTTGGACTAGAAGACCTCCAAGGTCCCTTCCAGCCCTGTTGTTATTCTGTTATTCTGTTATTCTGTTCTCAGTCTTGATGAGTGTGTTGTCTAGACTGAAAAGTCTTTTGAGTTTCATTTTCATTTGAAAGTCGTTTTTATTTAGCAGCAAATCAGTAGGTAGATGAACTAGCTGGCTTATGTGGTCTTTCTTTTCTAATTTTGGAGATTCTGTAATTGGGGTCAAATGCAAATTAAATAAAATGGAAGAATTAATTACTCCGGCTACACTTTTACTGCATGACAGATACAAAAGAACAGATTATTTGATGGTAATTGGGGAACGAAGAAGTTGATTCATTTCATTCTTTTGAATGGATATCCATCCAGGGAAAATGTTTTGTACGCAAGAATATAAACTTTCAGGGGGAAAAAATGGATTGCTGAAGATCAATTAGTCTTCAGATGAATTTAATGTATCTACATTACTCCGTAAGAATTGAAAAGTGTTATGGCTGATGTTTTATTAGATATTGGTTCGTCTCTTTAATCGATGTTGATTCGTGAACTTTAAAAGGTCTCTCGAGCAAAAGCCAGCTACATTCAGAAGACGAGTGCCCAGTCTATCCCGAAAGAAGCTTCTGATAAAAAGAAGGAGCCTTCCAAGATGAGGAGACACTCGGACAGAGGAAGAACATTTGGCTAGCAAGGAAGAGCTGGAATTGTGAACATGCTTGAACCCACTCCATTCATCTCTGGTTCTAGATGGTAGAAATGTTCAACTGCACATGTAGAATTTTACCAACTTCAGAAGGATGGAAGTCAACCATGAGTCAATCCTGAGCCAGTTGGGATCAAACTCCTGGCAATGTGCAGAATCTGTCTGTCTGTCTGTCTATCTGTCTGTCTGTCTGTCTGTCTGTCTGTCTCTGTCTCTGTCTCTGTCTCTGTCTCTGTCTCTGTCTCTGTCTCTGCCTGTCTGTCTGTCTGCCTCCCTATCTATCTATCTATCTATCTATCTATCTATCTATCTATCTATCTATCTATCTATCTATCTATCTATCTATCTATCTATTATCCATCATCTATCTTCTCTTTCAATCAGCAATCATTACCTATCTATCAAATCTATATCTAGCTAGCTAGCTAGCTAGCTATCTCTATCATCTTCTATCATCTATCTTCTCTTTCAATCAGCAATCATTACCTATCTATCAAATCTCTATCTATCTATCTATCTATCTATCTATCTATCTATCTATCTATCTATCTATCTATCTATCTATCTATCTATCTATCATTTTCTATCTTCTCTTTCAATCATCTATCATTACCATATATCTATTATCTATCTATCAGTCATCTTCTATCTTCTATCATCTCTCTATCTCTCTCTCATCTATCATTTTCTATCATCTATTTTCTTTTTCAATCAGCTCTATCATTACCTATCTATCAAATCTCTATCTATCTATCTATCTATCTATCTATCTATCTATCTATCTATCTATCTATCTATCTATCTATCTATCATCTATCTGTCCATCTATGAGTGAAAGAGGACATATTTAAATGTACTTTTAATGTATTTTTAAAATTATTTTGTAATTTTTGATTTAATATTTCATTAAAGACTGTATCCTACCTTCCTTCGGCTGGTCTGTGACCATAATGAAATGTGATTGATTGATTTCTTTTGCACCCACAACATGACTTAGCTCCTGATTTTATTTTGTTACCGTTGTCTCTTTCTTCCGCATTCTGGCATCTGCAACTCTGCTTGTAGGCAATGGGAAAACATCAGGGTGTTGACACACTGCCATTTCTTTGTCACAACTCACAGTGGGTTTTATATACAACAGGGCTGGGAAGTAGTTTTGTGACAGGAAGGCTTCCTGCACGTTGCTGCAAAACTCGTGCAATATGCTGAAAATGTGGGCCGAAAATTATTTATTTATTTTTTTAATTTTGTCACAAGAGTATATATAAGAATAAGCATAAAAATAACTATATAATATATAAGCATATATATATAAGCATAAGCATGCAATAACTATATTAATTGGATATAATGAAAGAAAACAATAGGACAGGAACGGTAGGCACGTTTGTGCTCTTATGCATGCCCCTTACGGACCTCTTAGGAATGGGGTGAGGTCAATAGTAGACAGTTTTTGGTTAAAGCTTTGGGGATTTTGAGAAGAGACCACAGAGTCAGGTAGTGTGTTCCAAGCATTAACAACTCTGTTACAGAAGTCATATTTTCTGCAATCAAGATTAAAGCGGTTAACATTAAGTTTAAATCTATTGTTTGCTCTTGTATTGTTGTGATTGAAGCTGAAGTAGTCTTTAACAGGAAGGACATTGCAATAGATGATTCTATGAGTTAAACACAGGTCCTGTCGAAGGCGGCGGAGTTCTAAGTTTTCTAAACCCAAGATTTCAAGTCTGGTGGCATAAGGTATTTTGTTGTATTCAGAGGAGTGGAGAACTCTTCTTGTAAAATATTTCTGGACACGTTCAATTGTATTGATGTCTGAAATGTGGTGTGGGATCCAGACAGGCGAGCTGTATTCAAGAATTGGTCTAGCAAATGTTTTATAAGCTCTAGTAAGTAGTGTAGTGTTTCTGGAGAAGAAGCTACATAAGATTAGGTTTACAACTCTTAAAGCCTTTTTTGCTATGTAGTTGCAGTGGGCTTTGGCACTTAGATCATTGAATATGAAAACTCCAAGGTCTTTGACAGGGTGGGGGTCATCTGTAAGGTAATGTCCATCGAGTTTGTATTTAGTGTTTGGATTCTTTTTTCCAATGTGTAATCCAGAGCATTTGCTGGTTGAGATTTGGAGTTGCCAAGTTTTTGACCATTCTGACACAAAGTCAAGGTCTTTTTGAAGGGTAGCTGTATTGTTGGTAGTGTTAAATAGTTTGACATCATCGGCGAAAAGAACACAATTACTTTTAATATGGTCACAGAGATCATTAATGTATAATATGAAGAGTGTTGGTCCAGGAACACTGCCTTGGGGAACGCTGCTATTGACAGGAACAGGATTTGATAGGGCACTGCCTATTTTGACCACTTGTTGTCTGTTTGACAGGAACGCTGATATCCAATTGTGGAGGGGACCAGAGATGCCGTAGGATTTTAGTTTTAGGAGAAGTTTGTCATGTACCACTGAGTCAAAAGCTTTACAGAAGTCTATGTAAATTGCATCTATTGTTTTGCCTTGATCACGATTTGTGGTCCATATGTTTTTGCAGTGAAGAAGTTGTAAGTTACATGATAATTTTTTTCTGAAACCAAATTGTTTATTATATTTCTGTGCGGAGTCCTGGTTATCCCAGGACTGGTATGGCTGGGCACAGATGGTTCAGTATAGATCAGAAGTCTCCAACCTTGGCAATTTTAAGCCTTGTGGACTTCAACTCCCAGAGTTCCTCAGCCAGTTTTTCTGGCTGAGGAATTCTGGGAGTTGAAGTCCACAAGGCTTAAAGTTGCTAAGGTTGGAGACCCCTGGTATAGATAATCCTTATCTTACAACAATTCATTTAGTGACTGTTCAAATATACAAGGGGCTTAGGTTCATTTTTCGCATTTACGACCGTTGCAGCATCCCCATGGTCACATGATCAAAATTTGGATGCAACTGGCATGCATTTCAGATAGTTGCAGTATCCTGGGGTCACGTGATCCACTCCCCCCCCCACTTTCTGACAAACAAAGCCAATGAGGAACCCAGATTCATATAATAACCAATAAATCGGAGGCTAAAACATAGAAAGAATGTGTGCTGTCTAGTCTACTGAAAGGGGATGCGGTGGCTTAGTAAGTAAGACGCTGAGCTTGTTGATCGAAAGGTCAGCAGTTCAGCGGTTCGAATCCCTAGTCCCGTGTAATGGGGTGAGCTCCCGTTACTTGTCCCAGCTTCTGCCAACCTAGCAGTTCAAAAGAACATAAAAAATGCAAGTAGAAAAATAGGGACCACCTTTGGTGAAAAGTCAACAGCGTTCCATGGGCCTTTGGCATTGAGTCATGCCGGCCACATGACCACGGAGACGTCTTCGGACAGCGTTGGCTCTTCGGCTTTGAAAAGGAGATGAGCACCGCCCCCTAGAGTCGGGAACGACTAGCACATACTGTATGTGCAAGGGGAACCTTTACCTTTAGTCTGATGAAACGAAGGACTAGGGGTGACAGGATAACAATGTTCCAATATCTCAGGAGTTGCCACAAAGAAGAGGGAGTCAAACTATTCTCCAAAGTACCTGAGGGTAGAACGAGAAGCAATGGGTGGAAACTAATCAAGGAGAGAAGCAACCTAGAACTAAGGAGACATTTCCTGACAGTTAGAACAATTAATCAGTGGAACAACTTGCCTCCAGAATGCTGGAGGTGTGAATGCTGGAAGTTTTTAAGAGATTGGACAATTGTTTGTCTGAAATGGTATAGGGTTTCCTGCCTGAGCAGGGGGTTGGACTAGAAGACTTCCAAGGTCCCTTCCAACTCTGTTATTCTATTCTATTCTATTCTATTCTATTCTATTCTATTCTATTCTATTCTATTCTATTCTATTCTATTCTATTCTATTCTTCCGCTAAATAGGGCCATAAAACAGAGCAAAACTTACTTAACAATGGCCTTGCTTAACAATAGAAATGTTGGGCTGAATTTTGGTCATAAAGCGAGGATCTCCTGTATATGTTTCCTTTTGCATTCTCTTGTTCTAAGCTACATAGCTTCTGCCGATTGCTTGTGCCGAATCTCTGTATCAGAGTTGGTATTCAGCCGATTCAGACTGGTTCGGACCGGTTCGCCCGAACCGCATGCGTGGACAAGGTGCGTGGGCACACATTTGCGAACCATAGGGAAAGTAAGTGAATACCACCCCTGCTCTGTATATTCTTGGGATGGGAAGATATGTGTTCCTTGGCAGCAGTGTTTTCTAATTTCTTATTTATCCCTGGCTGCTTGAATCCAAAGATCTCCTAGGTGTATTTCGCACATTTGTAGAGAAGTGTGAGATGGCACCGACACTCTCATCTGAAAGAAGCTTCAAATATTTGCAGATGAAACAGAAGTTCTTCTTGAGTAATTTCCTTAGGAGGCCCTTTCCTCCTACTCTTTAACGGTGTTGTTACCTCTTTTCTCAGGAAAGAACACGGAATAGAGGCTTACCGAGACACATGATTAGAATTATAAATTGATTCATTCACATTGCAGCTGTAAGGATGGGGCGGAATTTCAATAGCCTTGGTAAATACTTCAGAGATATGCTAAACAGATGGGAAAATATGAGTGAGAATACAGAAAAAAAAATCATTGCAACGTGTCCCTTAACAAATCTAGGCTGGAGATCAAAATGAGTTATAGAGACAAAGTATTCCGAAATTGTTGTCATAATGCCATGAACTAAAGCTATCTCTGAATATGAACAAAATAAATTGTTACTTCTGACCACATTACTGTATAAATATATCAATTGGGAAGTTGCAAAACTGAATAGGAAATAGAAAATACTGCATATGCAAACCCAAATCTCCATATTTCAGAAATTTGCAATGTGCCTCATAACTCAAACAATGCGTAACCGATCTTAAATATCTGCATGCATGAGTATGTTGAAGAAACATAGAACCAAGATATAATATGGAGGGTTTTTTTTGTTTTGTTATGTTAAAGAGCTATTTCTTGAAAAAGATATAGGCCTAGGAAAATTGGATGTGAAAATGGATATATTAAATGGTGCCTGTTTTCTCTATATCATATTTGTTTTTTTATTATTTTGTGCTTCGAAAATTACACCACAACATTGGTTGGAAGTGCACATTGGTTGGTTTACCCATTGGTTCTATTTATTTATTATTTATTTTGTCACAACAGTATATATAAGCATAAGCACAAAATAACTATACTACATATAAGCATATATATAAGTATAAGTATGTAATAACTATATTAATTGGATATAATGAAAGGAAACAATAGGACAGGAATGGTTGGCACTTTTGTGCTCTTATGCACGCCCCTTACAGACCTCTTAGGAATGGGGTGTCGTGTCCCACTCCTCCGCTGACGGCCGGGTCAGGGAAATCCGAATCAGGTGTGCCTCTGCAGCTCTGCCAAAGTCCTAGCAAAGTCCTCAGGGCAGGAGACCAGAAAATGACTTCAGCAAGATATGTTTAGACTTTGCCTGACTCAGAGACTGCCAGAAAGCAGATCCTTTATATAGGCCATGGGGTGTGGCTCCATGACTCAGCACTTATCCAGGCCTGCCCCTCCCTTCCTTCTGACGCCGCCGCCTATCAATTCTTCTGAAGCGAGGGTCACTCCAATCGGCAGCTGTTGGTAATAGACCTTCCTCAGGCTCACATGCTGTGGAGGAGGGGGAGGGGTCTAGTTGCTCCGTTTGTCTGGGCATGGAGCCAGAGCTGGGGGCTGGAGATACTTGCTCTTCTTCAGCCTGTCTGGGCATGGAGCCAGGGCTGGGGCCGGGAGATGCCCCCTCCTCAGCCTGTCTGGGCATGGAGCCAGGGCTGGGGCCGGGAGGCATGCTAGGACATTCTTCAGCGTTCGGAAGCAGATAAGCAGACCCCGGCTGTGGTAGTGAGATCAGACGAGACACAACATGGGGTGAGGTCAATAGTAGACAGTTTTTGGTTAAAGCTTTTGGGATTTTGGGAAGAGACCACAGAGTTAGGTAGTATATTCCAAGTATTAACAACTCTGTTACTGAAGTCATATTTTCTGCAATCAAGATTGGAGCGGTTCACATTAAGCTTAAATCTATTGTGTGCTCGTGTATTGTTGCAATTGAAGCTGAAATAGTCTTCAACAGGAAGGACATTATAATAGATGATTCTATGAATTAAACTCAGGTCATGTCGAAGGCGTTGGTTGGTTTGCCTTAAAAAAAAACGTTGATCCTTATAAGATGATTTAACATCCCTATGTTGTGGCCTGTTGGCCCCCGGCCCCTCCCGCAGCTGAATCAGAGGAGGAGGAGGAGGTGTGGGAGTCAAGGTCAGCATCAAAGCAAACTGGGAGCTGTGAGAGGGAAGAGGGAACGTAGCTGGCAGAGAGAGAGAGGTGGAGCCTGGGCCATCCATCAGCCCTTAGATGGAGAGTCAACAGCCTCCAGGTCTGGAGGTGGTTGATGAAGAAGAGGAGGGACAGCTGGGTCCAGTGCCTGACACACGGCTATGCAAAAGGCAGAGGAGAGGAGAGCAATGGAAATCCGTGGGCCGATCCTGGGGAAGGAAGAGCCACCGCTTGTAGCAAGGTCCCATCCTAGCTCTGGGGATAAAAGGCAGGAGGTGGAGATGAATAGGTGTGGCAGACTAGTACCGTATTTTCTGGAGTATAAGATGCACCTTTTTCCCCCCAAAAAGAGAGTGAAAATCTGGGTGCGTCTTATATTCCAAATGTAGCCTCGCCCAGCTTCTCAAGTGGAGGTTTCAGAGGCTGAAAAAAGCCCCAAATGCAGCTTCAGAAAAAAAGCCCCAAACAGAGCTTCAGAAAAAAAGCCCCAAACGGAGCTTAGAAAAAAAGCCCCAAACAGAGCTTCAGAAAAAAAGCCCCAAACGGAGCTTAGAAAAAAAGCCCCAAACAGAGCTTCAGAAAAGAAGCTCCCAAACAGAGTTTCAGAAGCTTTTTTTCTGAAGCTCTGTTTTGGAGGCTTTCAGAGGCACAACAAAAAAGTTTTTTCTGAAACAGAGTTTCAGACGTTTCAGAGGCAGAAAAAAAAGCAAAAAAAAAAAAAGCAAGGCACAGAGCTCACAACCAAGGAACCTGTTGCTAAAATTCACCTCTGGGAACAGCTGATTGGGGGTCTTCTGGGAGGCCAATCCACCGGCCAATCAGCTTTTTTCTTATTTTCCTCCCCAAAAACTAAGGTGCATCTTATACTCTGAAAAATACAGGATTCATCTTCCGGACAGACGGACTTGTTAGCCTGCAGAAGAAACTTTTTACTAGGGCTGCCGTCATTCCTAATAAAGGAATCTTTTGAGTTCATGTCAGTGAATTTTGGGGAGCTGGGTCAGAACACCTTATCTGTCCAGAAAAAGTGTGTGGTGGCCTAGTGGTTAAGATGATGGACTTGTCAGCCCGAAGGTTGGCAGTTTGAGACCCAAGTACCATGGGATGAACTGAGCCCCCGTCTCTTGCTCCAGCTCCTGCCAACCTAGCCGTTTGAAAGCATGCGAATGCAAGTAGATAAATAGCTAACCACATTGGTGGGAGGATAACAGAGTGGTGCGGTGGCCTGGAGGTGGAGCTCTCACCTCACAATCAGGAGGCTGTGAGTTCGATCCTAGGTAGAGGCAGATATTTCTATCTCTGGACAGGGTGAGAATATATCAGCTGAATAGAACTCCGCATTGGCGACAGGAAGGGCATCTGGCCAGTAATCATTCACCTCCATTCAATTGCCCAGACTTCACCCCACCAGGGATTATGATGTCATTAAGAGATGACGATGATTGGTGGGAGGATAACAGCATTCTGTGAGCCTCAGTTTGTAGTCATGCTGGCCACAAAACCACGGAAGTGTTTTCAGACCACTGCTGGCTCCCCTAGCACTGCCCCCTAAAGTTGAACACAACTGGACAGGGGAAACCTTTTACCTGCTGGGAAGCACCCAGCCTGGCAGGGAGGAGGGATCAAGTGTGGAGCTACATTGGAGTAGCAAAGGGGCTAAGGTTGACACCCCTCCCCAAGTTCCTTGGAGCCTTATCTAATTGTTCCTTGTCAGACTGGGGAGATTCCTGTATTATAGGTGGTACAGAATAAAGAACAGGTAGAATTTGGTTCATTTAGTGACCGTTCAAAGTTACAACGACATTGAAAAAAAGTAAGTTTTTCACACAAACCCTTGCAGCATCCCCACGGTCATGGGATCAAAATTCTGACTCATATTTATGACGGTTGCAGTGTCCCAGAGTCATGTGATCACCTTTTTGCAAACTTTGGACAAGCAAAGTCAATGGGGAAGCCAGCTTCACTTAACAAACATGTCGCTAACTTAACAACTGCAGTGATTCAACTGAACAACTGCGGCAAGAGAGGGCATAAAATGGGGGGGGGGAGACTCACTTAACAACTGCCTTGTTTTAACAACATAAATTTTGGGCTGAATTGTGGTCGTAAGCCAAGGACTACCCCTAGTTTGCTTAAACCCTTCAAGTGTAGGTCTGGTTAATTACGCCTGACATTATCTTTTTTTTTTTTAATAAAAAGTTTTATTTTAACATTCATATCCAATAACATCTTTAATGTACCATCATATACAATTATTTTATTTTATTTATTTTTTATTTATTTGATTTTTATACCGCCCTTCTCCCGAAGGACTCAGGGCGGTGTACAGGCAACAATAAAATACAGACACAATTAATCGGACCTGCCCGGTTACCACCCCCTTCCTACTCTCTTCCCTTCTCTACCTTCTTCTACTTTCCACGACCATCCTCCCCTTCTCTTATCTACCTCCTCTCCTCCTTCCTCCCTACTCCTTTCTTCTCCCTCTTCTATCCCTCTTCCTTCCTTTCCTCTTCCTCCTCTTCTCTTTCCTACCTCCTTCTCTCTTCTACTTAAAACTTGAAAAAGTTTTAAAAAAACAAAAACATTTTCCCCCCTTTTGTTCCCCCTCCCTCCCTCCCAGAAAACCCCCTTCCTCCCTCCCTTCCCCCCCCCCAGCTTCCCGGGTCAATCACAAGGTATTGTTATACATAAACCAAACATAGAATAAAATTTTCCCTTCCAATCCAATTAACCTCATCCAAAGCTTTTCATCTCCCAACCCCCTCCCCATTACATAAAATAACTTCCTAATTATTCAAAGGCAATCTGATATTTCTTAATCTGATATCTGTTTTGTAGATAATCAATCCATTTTTTCCATTCAATTAAATATCTTTTCTGCGTATTGTCTTTTAAAAAAGCTGAGATTTTAGCCATCTCAGCCAAATTAATGACTTTCAGTATCCATTCTTCTATTGTAGGTACCTCTTCTTTCTTCCAGTATTGTCCAATCAACAGTCTTGCTGCTGTTATTAAATTCAGAATCAGTTTAGTCTCAATCCCTGTACAATCCGTTATAATTCCCAAAAGGAAAAATTGTGGCAGGAACTTTATCTTCTTCTTCAGTACATTTTGAATAATCCACCAAATTCTTATAGGCAGCTCCAATCTTACATTGATTATACATCTTCAATCATCTCTGTACATTAACCATCAATCCATTTTCTACCTCATCCCCCTCCTCCCCCTCCCTCCCCCCACCCCCCAAGACTTCCCAGAACCGAATACAGGGTATAAAACTAACAATCAAAAATCAAAATATAACACAAATCATAATCCATAGTCACTCCTTAAAACCTCGGCTCCCCGATCTCAGAAATTTCCAATTGAGTTCGTATTTGTTCTTCATTAAAGTACATAGTTTTTAATATCCAACCTTCATCAATCAGTACCAAAACAACGTTCCATCTTCCAATATTCACCAAGGATTCTTCTGAAATGTCTTTCTTTCTTAAGCAGTCTCTCAAGAATAGTTCATATTTCCAACTTAATTTCTTCGCCTGACATTATCTTGATATTGCTTTCACAGGCCAATACAACCCAGGCTGAGCCTTGCATGATATTTGCTTAAAATTTTATTTAGGTTGGTTAAACATTTAGCCAACTTTTTTTTTCCTGAAACCCATACACATACATTTTCCCCTCCTTTTCAAAATCACATTTATTTATTTTTATAGTATATGGACAATAATTTATTGTATAAAGATAAAGGTAAAGGTTCCCCTCGCACATATGTGCTAGTCGTTCCTGACTCTAGGGGGCGATGCTCATCTCTGTTTCAAAGCCAAAGAGCCAGCGCGGTCCAAAGATGTCTCCATGGTCATGTGGCCGGCATGACTAAATGTCAAAGGCTCACGAAACGCTGTTCCCTTCCCACCAAAGGTGGTCCCTATTTTTCTACTTGCATTTTTTACCTGCTTTTGAACTGCTAGGTTGGCAGAAGCTGGGACAAGTAACGGGAGCCCACCCCGTTATGCAGCACTTAGGGATTCGAACCGCTGAACTGCCGACCTTCCGATTGACAATCTCAGCATCTTAGCCACTGAGCCACTGTAATTTATTGTATAATTGTATATTAATAACAGCATATAATAGATAACATTGTATAGTACAAATATACTAAAAATCTATGATAAGAAAACAAACATAGAAAGAACTTACACATTGCTTGTATACTGTATTTAGTATACCATAGATCTAGTACAAGACAAAAATAAATAAAATAAAGAATCTGCACATTATGTTTCACTTCCCTATCTTGGATATCTTTTTCAAAATAAAACATCTCCCCAATCTTTATCGGGCGACAGAAAATGTAAATTGTCTAGAATCCAGTACATTTGATGGATGTTTTCATTTCAGATGGAGTATATTTTCCATTTCATTCATCTTTGCAAATAAACTATTAATCTGCAGATGCTCAAAATTTGGGGGGGAGGGGGCTGCAAATGGCCTAGCTGGTTTTAAAGTGAGGGGGGAGAGCATACAAAGACATTAAACATGATTCCCTTGTTTATTGACAGTCTCTGAGAAGAACTTTAGCGAAGCGCTTCTTCAAAGATCAGGGAAACAATTATTTTAATTGCCACATGAGTTCCCAATCATAATTTAGTTAATGACAGTAGAATCTGCCTCCATCTGCTGTTCCTGTTGTTGTCTGTCCTCTTTCGCTTTTGTTATTTGCCAGGACGCCAGTGAAGGTACAGTTCCTATTCGTGATGGATGCCATCGTTTGCTGTTTCAGGCTGCCTGCGTCGCCAGGCTCTCGAAGCTAAAAAAATAAACTACTGAAGTTCGTAGATGACACAACAGTGATCGGTCTCATTCGAGACAATGATGAATCCTCATACAGACGGGAGGTTGAACGACTAGCCTCGTGGTGCAACCGGAACAATCTGGAACTGAACACACTCAAAACCGTAGAAATGGTGGTAGACTTTAGGAGAAACCCTTCCATACTTCCACCTCTCACAATACTAGACAACACAGTATCAACAGTAGAGACCTTCAGATTTCTAGGTTCTACCATATCTCAAAGATCTAAAATGGACAGCTAACATCAAAACTGTCATCAAAAAAGCACAACAAAGAATGTTCTTTCTGTGCCAACTCAGAAAGCTCAAACTGCCCAAGGAGCTGCTGATACAGTTCTACAGAGGAATTATTGAGTCTGTCATCTGCAACCCAACAAGACAGACACAGACTTCAGAGGATAATCAGAATGGCAGAAAAAAACAATGGCAACCAACCTGCCTTCCATTGAGGACCTGTATACTGCACGGGTCAAAAAGTGGGCTGTGAAAATATTGGACAGCACCCATCTCCTCCCACTTATGACTGTATGACTGTAACTTTGTTGCTTGTATCTTTACAATTAATATTGATATTGAATGTTTCCTGATTGCTTATTTGTACCCTATGACTATCATTAAGTGTTGTACCTTATGATTCTTGATGAACATATCTTTTGTTTTATGTACACTGAGAGCATATGCACCAAGATAAATTCCTTGTGTGTCCAATCACACTTGGCCAATAAAAAAAAATTCTATTCTAAACAAATCCCTCCCTCTCTATCTCCCCCCTGTCTCCCCCTCTCCCTCTCCCTCTTTTTTTTCCTCTCTTCCTCTCTTGCTGACTCTGAAGTCCACATTCCTTATTTTCTTTCTTTCTTTCTTTCTTTCTTTCTTTCTTTCTTTCTTTCTTTCTTTCTTTCTTTCTTTCTTTCTTTCTATCTATCTTTCCTTCCTTCCTTCCTCCCTCCCTCCCTTCCTCCCTCCCTTCTTTCATTCTTTCCTTTTTTCCTAGATTATCTGAATCTGTGCCTTCATTCTTCTATTTGTCTCAATTACAATTATTGTTAATCTTGGTAATTATTACCTGTGTTTATATTATTCCAACTATATTAATATTAATTTGTTTTCCTTCCTTCCTCCCTCCTCCCTCCATCCCTTCCTTCTTTCCTTCCCTTGTACTTTTTCAGGCTATTCCACCTAGGTTACATATACAACCTGGGTAAGACTGGGGCAATCCATTTATTTCTGGGGTGGGGGGGAAGCAGAATGTAATTAAGTGCATTTCTAAGAAAATATGCCAAAGGGCTTCCTAGATAAATCTGTCAAAAACCTAAAGAAGATTTGCTATCCCGGGCTTCCTGCACTCTGCTCAGCAAATTGGTTAAAAAAATAAATAAATAAAGGCACAAATTGTTAAACGGAAAAGCTGCTGTCAAAGTAACAGAAGCTTAAGAACTTGGAACATCTGCACCGACTGATAACGGCAGCAACAAAAAGTCCTGATAGCAGCCTAAATCCTGGATTACACAGTCTCCAAATACCGATTCTTAGGACGAGTAAATTATCATTGGAATGCACTTGGAAGGGAAAAGCTATCTCAGATTGGTGTGTCTTTTTGCACCTGGATAGCATATTGGTGGTTCTTTTTAAAAAGCGAGGTGGTCTTCAACATGCAGGCGAATTGGTGTAGTGACCGAGACTTAGAAGTCCTAGACATGTAACTAGATGTATATGAACAATGAGATATGTATATTATAGTGACCAGACGTCCTGCTTTTGGCGGGACAGTCCCGCTTTTTAATAATTTGTCCCGCATCCCGCGGCAATTCCAAAAAGTCCTGATTTTTTTGTTTGTTTCATTCCTATTCTGAAAATGGCAGGCGGCAACGCAAGAGGAGGAGGCGGAGAAGGGGGAGTGGCATAGAAGGGGGCGTGAGAGGGAGGAGAGACACCGCTTGACTTCACCCGAGAGGAAGAGAAGAGCCAAGAGGAGAGCCGAGGAGAGCCGAGCCTGCCTGAAAGAGTCAAGAGGAGAGCCGAGCCTGCCTCAGGCAGGTGGCAAGACTCAGCGCGCATGCACAGCCTCCCCTCCTCCCCGCCACTGGTGTCCCGCTTTGCCATCGCTGAAATCTGGTCACTTTAATGTATATGAACAATGGGACATTGCCAAAAACTAAAAGAACTGTTGTCTATGGCAGGGGTCTCCAACCTTGGTCACTTTAAGACTTGTGGACTTCAACTCCCAGAATTCCTCAGCCAGCTGGCTGAGGAACTCTGGGAGTTGAAGTCCACAAGTCTTAAAGTGACCAAAGTTGGAGACCCCTGGTCTATGGAGATTCCCAGCCATCCAGGGCATTGTTGTCCCAAAAGGAGCTTTTTCAAGAGGCGACTGAATTTTCTTCTTTTTCTTTGAAGGCATTCCACTTCTTGTCCAAGAGGCTTCTTCGGCTCTGTAGTGTATATAACTAAATGTCTATGGAGATTCTCAGTCATCCAGGCCAATTTTGGCAGACAAATACTTGAATACAGCTCATCTGTCTGGAACCCACACTGAATATCTGACATTAATACAATTGATCGAGTCCAGGAGGGTTCTGCAAGTCAACAAGACAGACACAGACTTCAGAGGATAATTAGAACTGCAAAAAAACAACAACAATGGCTACCAACCAGCCTTTCATTGAGGACCTGTATACTGCATGAGTCAAAAGGAGGGCTGTGGAAATATCTAAAGACCCCTCACATCCTGGACATAAACTGTTTGAACTCCTACCCTCAAAACGAGGCTACAGAGCACTGCACGCCAGAACAGCTAGACACAAGAACAGTTTTTCCCCGAATGCCATCACTCTGCTAAACAAATAATTCCCTCAACACTGTCAAACTATTTACTAAATCTGCACTACTATTAATCTTCTCATTGTACCCATCACCCGTCTCCTTCCACTTATGACTGTATGACTGAAACTTTGTTGCTTGTATCCTTACGATTTATATTGGTGTTGATTGTTTCCTGATTGCTTATTTGTACCCTATGACTAATCATTAAGTGTTGTACCTTATGATTCTTGATGAACGTATCTTTTGTTTTATGTACACTGAGAGCAAATGCACCAAGACAAATTCCTTGTGTGTCCAATCACACTTGGCCAATTAAAAATATATATTCTATTCTATTCTATTCTATTCTATTCTATTCTATTCTATTCTATTCTATTCTATTCTATTCTATTCTATTCTATTCTATTCTATTCTATTCATTATCAGCAGATAACACTTTTATTGAACGCTCCATAACCTGCATTGTTCTCCATTTACCTATGCTAGATCAGCAGACTGCTCGAAATCCTCAATTTTCCCAGCTGCAAGGACCGTTTGCTCTCTTCCCCCCCCCCCATTTTGTTTTGTTTCATTTTGTTCCCTGGACAGAGTACTCTGGTCTTTAGTGGATTATGTGAAGGGCAGAAAATCGATGGAAACAAATTCCACACAGTTGCTTCTCTACCCTGAGAGTAAGTCTCAGCTGTTTGTTTCCTACACCTGTTTAAGACTCTGATCTTCATTGTCTCTGCACTGCATAGAGGGGGTTTCTTGTGACAGAATGGAGCAAAATACAAACCTGCCATTGTTTACTTGCATGATTTCCCATTGCAGGCAGCAGCTTGGTGTGATGTTTTGTCCATTGGAAGAATAGCAATAGCACTTAGACTTGTATATCGCTTCACTGTGCTTTACAGCCCACTGTAAGTGGTTCACAAAGTCAGCATATTGCCCCCAACAATCTGGGTCCTTATTTTACTGACCTTGGAAGGATTGGAAAGCTCAGTCAAACTTGAGCCGGTCAGGATCGAACTACTGGCAGAGTTAGCCTGCAATGCTGCATTCTAACCACCGTGTCACCAAGGGAAGGAAGAAAGGGAGGGAGGGATTGGACTGCCATTTGTCAGAAATGTTGTACGGCCATGATGGTGAACCTATGGCACGCGAGCTCAGCTCCGGAGCACATGCGCGTGCTGGCCAGCTGATTTTTGGGCCCACCAGAAGTAGGGAAACAGGCATTTTCCTGCCTCTGGAGGGCCTGGGGAGTAGCAGGGAAGGTTTTTCTCTCTCACCTGGATCCAGAGCCTCTCTATGAGTCTGGGGAGGGCAAAATTGGCCTCCCCCCTCCCCAGGAGGCCCTCTGAAGACCAGAAACAGCCCATTTGCCAACTTCCAGTTGGACAGAAAGTGACTTTTTTGCTGTCCCTAGCCTCCAGAGTCTCTCTAGGAGTCTCTGGAGGCTGGGGACAGCAAAAAGAAAAACATTTTAAAGGTCGTTTGCGGTGCATGAGACAAACTACAGTAGATGGCAGTTGCGACTAGCAAGCTCTCTCTTATCAGGAAACATTCTCTGGACATTCTCTCCTATCTTCAGTTTAGAAATGTTAGAACCATGATGGCAAACCTATGGAACGTGTACCAGAGGTGGCAGGCAGAGCACTTTCTGTGGGCAGGTGCGACATTGCCAGCTGCTCTTCTGGTTTCTGGCATGCAAATAGAATAGAATAGAATAGAATAGAATAGAATAGAATAGAATAGAATAGAATAGAATAGAATAGAATAGAATAGAATAGAAATAAATGGAAAGGAAATAAATGAAATGAAATGGAGTGGAGTGGAATTAGAATAGAATAGAATAGAATAGAATAGAATAGAATAGAATAGAATAGAATAGAATAGAATAGAATAGAATAGAATAGAAATAAATGGAAAGGAAATAAATGGAATGAAATGGAGTGGAGTGGAGTGGAATTAATAGAATAGAATAGAATAGAATAGAATAGAATAGAATAGAATAGAACAGAACAGAACAGAACAGAACAGAACAGAACAGAACAGAACAGAACAGAATAGAATAGAATTTTTTATTGGCCAAGTGTGGTTGGACACACAAGGAATTTATCTTGGTGCATATGCTCCCAGTGTACATAAGAAAATATATGTTCATCAAAAATCATAAGGTACGACACTTAATGATAGTCATAGGGTACAAATAAGCGAGTAAGAAACAATCAATATAAATATAAATCGTAAGGGTACAAGCAACAAGGTTACAGTCATAAGTGGAAGGAGATGGATGATGGGAACGATGAGAAGATTAATAGTAGTGCAGACTTAGTAAATAGTTTTTTTTTTTTAATTTGAATTTATATCTTGCCCTTCTCCGAAGACTCAGGGCGGCTTACATTGTGTAAGGCAATAGTTTCATCCATTTGTATATTATATACAAAGTCAACTTGTATTGCCCCCCCCCCCAACAATCTGGGTCCTCGTTTTACCTACCTTATAAAGGATGGAAGGCTGAGTCAACCTTGGGCCTGGTGGGACTCGAGCCTGCAGTAATTGTAATTGCAGGCAGCTGTGTGTTAATAACAGACTGCATTAGCCTGTTGAGCCACTTTGGCTGTGTGTTAATAACAGACTGCATTAGCCTGTTTGACAGTGTTGAGAGAATTATTTGTTTAGCAGAGTGATGGCGTTCGGGGAAAAACTGTTCTTGTGTCTAGCTGTTCTGATGTGCAGTGCTCTACAGGGTCGTTTTGAGGGTAGGAGTTGAAACAGTTTATATCCAGGATGTGAGGGGTCTGTAAAAGTTTTTAAATATTTATTTAAATAAATAAAAGGGGTCTGTAAATATTTTCACATTTCACATGCGAGCCAGCCAGCTGATCTTCGAATTTCCAGAGATCCAGTGCACACGCACACACGTTCCAGTTTGGGCACTGTTTGTTAAGTGAGTTCTGACCCATTTTACAACTTTTCTTGCCACATTTGTTAAGGGAATCTACAGTTGTTAAATCAGTAGCACGGTTGCTAAGCAAATCTTCCCCGTTGACTTTGCTCGTTAGATGGTTGCAAAAGTGGATCACGTGACCCCGGGACACTGTAACGGTCAGCCATTAAGCATCCAAATGTAAATCACATGACCATGGGGATGCTGCAATGGTCATAAATCATTAGTCATTTCTTTTTCAGTGCCACTTTGAACAGTGACTGAATGAACTGTTGTAAGCCAAAGACTGCCTGTACGTCAGTTAACAAAATATACAAAGTCCATGCAGTAGTAGTATCCAGCTGGTTCCGACCGGGTCAGGCGAACTTCCGCAATCTGGGCGTTCTTCTGGATGCACGGCTGTCATTGGAAGAACAAACGACGGCCGTCGCCAGAGGAGCTTTCTATCAGTTCCGCCTGATACGCCAGTTGCGTCCCTTCTTAGACCGGGATGCCCTATGCACGGTCACCCACGCCCTTGTCACCTCCCGTCTGGACTACTGTAACGCTTTCTACATGGGGCTTCCCTTGAAGAGCACCCGGAGGCTTCAGCTGGTCCAGAATGCGGCCACGCGGGTGATAGAGGGAGCAGATCGAGGTTCCCATATAACACCACTCCTGTGTAGGCTGCACTGGCTTCTGGTGATCTTCTGGGTGCAATTCAAGGTACTGGTCACCATCTTTAAAGCGCTTCATGGCATGGGACCTGGTTATTTACGGGACCGCCTACTGCAACCGACAGCCTCCCAGCGATCAGTGCACTCCCATAGGGTGGGTCTCCTCCGGGTGCCGTCAGCTAGACAATGCTGGCTGGCGACCCCCAGGGGGAGGGCCTTCTCTGTGGGGGCTCCAACCCTCTGGAACGAACTACCACCTGGTATTCCTGGTACTCCCCGATCTCCAGACTTTTCGACATGAGCTGAAAACATGGCTGTTTCACCGAGCAGGACTGGCCTGATAGTTTTAATTGGGAGTTTTAATTGGGAGTTTTAGATAGGTTTTATAGTGTCAGCCTAATTTAAATATTTTATTTTATCTTATTTTAATATTTGTAGAAATGGTTTTAATATGGATGTAAACCGCCCTGAGTCCTTCGGGAGAAGGGCGGTATAGAAATATGATTAATAAATAAATAAATAAATAAATCAGCACTGTAGGTGACTACAGCCTCTACACCAGTGCCTCTATTTTTAAAGAAGGTAAACTGGTGTGCTCCCCCAAAAAAGGCAATTAGTAGACAGGTGCCTCTATTTTTAAAGAAGGTAGAGCAGTGCACTCTCAAAAAAAGGCAATTAGTGGACCGATGCCTCTATTTTTAAAGAAGGTAAACTGGTGTGCTCCCCAAAAAAGCCAATTAGTAGACTGGTGCCTCTATTTTTAAAGAAGGTAAACCAGTGCCTCCCAAAAAAAGGCAATTAGTAGACCAGTGCCTCCCAAAAAAAGGCTATTAGTAGACCAGTGACTCTATTTTTAAAGAAGGTAGGAGTTGAAACAGTTTATATCCAGGATGTGAGGGGTCTATAAATGTTTTTAAATATTTATTTAAATAAATAAAAGGGGTCTGTAAATATTTTCACATTTCACATGCGAGCCAGCCAGCTGAACTTCGAATTTCCAGAGATCCAGTGCACACGCATGCACGTTCCAGTTTGGGCACTGTTTATTAAGTGAGTTCCAACCCATTTTACAACTTTTCTTGCCACATTTGTTAAGGGAATCAGTAACAGTTGTTAAATCAGTAGCACGGTTGCTAAGCAAATCTTCCCCGTTGACTTTGCTCATTAGATGGTTGCAAAAGTGGATCACGTGACCCCGGGACACTGTAACGGTCAGCTGTTAAGCATCCAAATGTAAATCACATGACCACGGGGATGCCGCAATGGTCATAAATCATTAGTCACTTCTTTTTCAGTGCCACTTTGAACAGTGACTGAATGAACTGTTGTAAGCCAAAGACTGCCTGTACATCAGTTAACAAAGTATACAAAGTCCATGCAGTGGTGGTATTCAGCTGGTTCCGACCGGTTCAGGCGAACCGGTAGTGGCAACTTGCAGGCCTCGGCACTACGTCACACTATTTAGCCACGTTTTCTAAGCCGTGCTAGCCATGCGTATGAGCAAAGTGCATGCACGGAAGGCCGAGCGCATGTGCAGAAAGTGCAAACGATCACGTTTTTGGTGCGCGGTGAACCGGTGGTAAAATTATGTGAAACCCACCTCTGAGTCCATGTCATGGGGACCTCAAAGATCAAACAAATCAAGCTGTGATTTTCTATTTATTTATTTATTATTTATTTATTAGATTTTTATGCCGCCCTTCTCCCGAAGGACTCAAGGCAGTTTACAGCCAAGTAAAACAACATAGACATAGACAAAAATTAAAAACGAATTAAAAAACTGATTATAAAATGGCCAGATAGATTTAAAACTAAGGTAAAACCATCCTAAAACCCCATTTAAAAATTTCATCAAGCTAGCCCTGCATGGTGGAATAAAAAGGTCTTGAGCTCGCGTTTAAAAGACCAGAGGTCGGGGAGTTGCCGCAACCCTGGAGGCAACTCATTCCATAGGGCTGGAGCCCCCACAGAGAAGGCCCTCCCCCTGGGGGCCGCCAGTTGACATTGTTTGACTGACGGCACCCTGAGGAGGCCCTCCCTATGGGAGCACACAGGCCGATGGGAGGCTATAGGTGGCAGTAGGTGGTCCCGTAAGTAACCCGGTCCTGTGCCATGGAGCGCTTTAAAGGTGATAACCAACACCTTGAATTGCACCCAGAAGACCACCGGCAACCAGGCTGTGCAGGAGAGGTGTTATATGGGAGCATCGCAGTGCCCCTTCTATTACCCGTGCAGCCGCATTCTGGACCAGTTGGAGCCTATTCAGAAGTCCTTTATTGACCTAAAACAAGGGAACACCTCCATACCAGGGATGAAATGCTCCCAGTTCGGACTGGATCGCGCAATCTGGTAGTGATGGGGGTGGATAGTTCGGAGAACCGGTAGCAAAAATCCCTGCCCACCCTCGCCACCCATGCCTCGCTGTTCCTCTTCTCTGTCCCTGAAACTCTCAGTGGTGATATAGCTGCAAACGGCCTTAAATGACTGCCGCGGTGCTTCAAAGGGCTGCACTACAGCTGATCAGTGCTGTAGGTGACTAGTAGACCAGTGCCTCTATTTTTAAAAAAGGTAGACTGGTGCACTTCCCAAAAAAGGCAATTAGTAGACTGGTGCCTCTATTTTTAAAGAAGGTAGACCGGTGCCTCCCAAAAAAAGGCAATTAGTAGACCACTGCCTCTATTTTTAAAGAAGGTAGGCTGGTACGCTTCCAAGTTTTGTATACTTTATTATTTTTATTATTATTATTGGCCATGCCCATTCAGTCACCTGACCACCAAGCCATGCCCACCAATTAAGCCACACACACCCAAGTCACGCCCACCAATTAAGCCACACCCAGAACCAGTAGTGGAAATTTTTAGATTTTACCCCTGCTCCATACTGTTCAAATTCTTGATCTCCCAGGTATTTCCAACTTAATGCAACCATTGCTCACTGAACACCAAAATGGTTGCTTAATCAGCGACTAATTGAACCCACTTTTTAAAATTTTCTTTTCAAATTGGAGTGGTATCAGACGGGGAAGTGGAGTTTGCACAAACCTTTGCAATGTGATGACTGTGCTGATGTTTATTAGAAGGGCAGGTTTCTTTCCGTTCTCCTTTTCTGATACACAGATGCTGGTTTAAGCAAGTGAGTTTTGTTAATTCTGGGTAAAGCTGGCTAGTACAAGAGGAAGATTTATTTCCCCATAAGTGGGTGGAAAATGATTCCTTGAGAGAAATCCAGTGGAAGGCATGGATGCGTGTAGCACACTGGGAGGACTGCAAACTCTTTTGCAAAAGCTTTGCACAGTTTCTTATTCCTGCTGCAAATAACCCAGATCTAAGAATAAGCTTCTTTTATGCATACATATACTTGATTAGATGCTTATGCTAGTTTGTTCATGCTTTACTGTTTTCCCCCCCACACACACATACAGACACACCCTATTTTCTTTTGTGCTTCAGTAAACCCGACTCCACTGCAATCATTTTAACTGGGGACAAGACTACATATAAATATAGTTACGATTTTCCATTTTAAAATGTAAATGGAACCGGATTAAGTACAATTTCCAAATCTCTCTCCCCCCTCTCTCTGTCTCTGTCTCTCTCTTTCTGTCTCTGTCTCTCTGTCTCTCTCTCTGTATATGCCTCTGCCTCTCTCTCTTTCTCTTTCTCTTTCTCTCTCTGTCTCTGTCTCTCTGTCTCTGTCTCTGTGTGTCTCTCTCCCTCTCTCCCTCTGTCTCTCTCTGACTCTCTGTGTCTCTCTCTCCCTCTCCCTCTGTCTCTCTGTCTCTCTCTGTCTCTCTGTCTCTCTGTGTCTCTCTGTATATGCCTCTGCCTCTGCCTCTGCCTCTCTCTCTCACTCTGTCTCTCTCTCTCTCTCTGTCTCTGTCTCTGTGTGTCTCTTTCTCTGTCTCTCTCTGTCTCTGTCTCTCTGTGTCTCTGTCTCCCTCTGTCTCTATCTGTCTCTCTCTCTGTTTCTCTCTGTGTCTCTGTGTGTCTCTCTCTCTTGCTTTGTTTTTCCTACTAAAGGCAAGATAATTTGTACAATTTCCAAATCTCTCTCTCCTCCCTCTCTCTGTCTCTGTCTTTCCTTCTCTCTCCCTCTCTCTCTCTCTCTCTCTCTCTCTGTGTCTCTTTCTCTTTGTGTCCCCCTATGTCTCTCTCTGTCTTTCTTTTTCCTCCTAAAGGCAAATTAATTTGTACAATTTCCAAATCTGTCTCTCCCCCCTCTGTCTCCCTGTCTGTCTGTCTCTCTATCTCTTTCTCTCTGTGTCCCTCCCTACTTCCCTCCCTCCCTCTCCCTCCCTCTCTCTCTCTCTCCTCCTAAAGGCAAGATAATTTGTACAGGGGGTGACAGTGGCAGAACAGAGGTGGGAAGCAGAGCAGAACTATATATATATATATATATATATATAGGTCTTTGGTTGTTCGGGTTTTCTCCCGTGTAAAATTGGAAGTGTCTTGGCGACGTTTCGACGAAGTCTCATTCGTCATCTTCAGGCTTCAGCTTCGTGCTTCTGGGAGCAATGTGTGATCGCAGCTATTTCTTCCTTTTAACTGCTAGTGGGGGTTTGAACTGATTGGGTGGGAGCTTGGCTGTGCTCTGATTGGCTGGGGGTTTTTCTGTGCTCTGATTGGCTGGGGGTGTGTCCTGTGTTGGTGGGGGCTTGGTTGTGCTCAGTCTAATCTGTGCTGCAGGGGGATTTGAGCTGGTGAGCTGCACTGCTGCTGTTTGGCTTCGTGTTCGTGGTCGTGCTACATCTTCGTAGTGGGTGTCAGTCTGCTGCATGTATGGATTGGAGGGGTTTGAAGTGGCTAATGTTGCAGCTGCGGTCTGGCTTCTGGTCCTTGGTCGTGCTTCCTGATCAGTGTGGGTTTGGGTGTGCTTTCTGGGTGGATGTGTGGTGGTGACATCCTGTGTGGACCTCGTGAGTGTGGGTCTGGTGTCATTCCTCGTGTTAGGGACACGTTTGTCAATAAGGGCAGGTTTCCAAATGGCTGGTAGGCGGGAGGTATCTGGAGAGCCGAAACACAGACCACCCTCAAGACAGACACGCACACCAACAAACTCCGAAGACTACAAGAACGCCAGAAACAAACCCCTCCACCCTCACAGCAACACATGAAACAAACAGTGCATAACATCTCAGATAGGATCCTCACCAAAGCTGAAACCGATGTCCTTTCCAAAGGATTCAACTTTGCAGTCACTCCCAAATACATCCCCACTGAGACCATTATATGCGGAGTTGAAACCAGCCTGACCAAAATCAACCCCGATGACGCTAACAAAATCAGACTCGAAATCACCAACATCCTCTGCAGCAGCAAGCCACCCAAAAGCAACTTACCCAAGAGGAACAGACAGCACTACTTAACCTGAAAAAGATACCAGCATAATAATCCTACCAGCAGACAAGGGCAGCGCCACGGTGGTTATGAACACATCTGACTACCAAACCAAATTAACCAACCTACTCCAAGACCCTGCATACAAGCCCCTAAAACAGACCCCACCACCTACCTAGAAAAACCACTAGATCCAAAATAAAGCCTCCCCATCAGCGAAGAAATCCAACAAAGAATCATTCCCAGAGAAATCATCCAGATGCCCTAAGCTCTCGGCCTCCCAAGATACACAAAGAAGGAACCCCCACTCAGACCCATAGTCAGCTCCATAGGCTCACCTCTACAAAACCTAGCCAAATTTCTGCCAAACAACTACAGCCCTATGCAGAATCCATCGCCTCACGTAAAAACTCATTCCAGTTCATAGAGATCATAAAGAAACAAAACTTACAGCCCAGCGACCTACTCGTGAGCTTTGATGTCATATCCTCTTCACCCAAGTGCCAATCAAAGAAGCCTTGACAGCTATCCAAAACAAATATAACCCCCCCAAACACATACTAGATCTGATCAACCACTGCCTATTCAACACATACTTCATCTATAACGGACAAAAATACAAACAAAAAGAAGGCGCACCCATGGGATCACCCCTCTCACCCGTCCATGCCAACCTCTACATGGAACACTTTGAAACCCAAGCACTAGAAAATCTGATCACAAACCCAAACTCTGGCTCAGATCGTGAGCGACACCTTCATAATCTGGCCACACGGGAAAGGAAGACTTGAAAACTTCCTCACACACCTCGATAGCCTACACGCGAAAATACAGTTCACCATGGAAACAGAAGTTAACAACCAACTTGCCTTCGTAGATGTCTTAGTCTAGAAGAAACCCAATGGCTCCCTAGGACACACCATCTACCAGAAGAAAACACACACAAACCGCTATCTGCATGCACTCTCACCACCACCAGCACAGATCAACTCCGTAGCCAAGACACTCATCTCTAGAACAAAATGCTTAGCTGACGAACAACACCTAAAACCGAACTACACACTCTCACAAACGTACTAACATCCAATGGATTCCAGAGAAATAAGATTACCAAACTAATCCAAAAGAACCCCCACTAAAACCCAAGACAGAGAGCAAGAAAATGGCACAGCCCTCCTCCCATATATAAAAGGCACCACAGACAGAATCAGCAAGATCCTCCACAAACATAACATCAAGACAGCATTCTGCACAAACCAAAAATATCCACCATCCTAAGAAACCCCAAAGACAAAATTGAGTTAGAAAATCAAGGAGTATATGAAATCCCATGCACCGCCTGCCCCACCACATACATTGGACAAACCAACAGAAGAATAAGTGCGCATTGAAGAACACAAGAACTCATTCAAAAGAGGAACCAACTTCTTCCCTGGTCCAACACTTTAAAGTCACAGGACACGATATTGACTTTAAAAGACCAGAACTATCGCCAAAACTGAACACTTTAACAACAGAATAATCAGAGAAGCCATCGAGATAAACGCCCACACAGCATGAACAAGCGAGATGATACCTCCGCCTACCAGCCATTTGGAAACCTGCCCTTATTGACAAAGCGTGTCCCTAACACGAGGAATGACACCAGACCCACACTCACGAGGTCCACACAGGATGTCACCACCACATCCACCCAGAAAGCACACCCAAACCCACACTGATCAGGAAGCACGACCAAGGACCAGAAGCCAGACCGCAGCTGCAACATTAGCCACTTCAAACCCTCCAATCCATACATGCAGCAGACTGACACCCACTACGAAGATGTAGCACGACCACGAACACGAAGCCAAACAGCAGCAGTGCAGCTCACCAGCTCAAATCCCCTGCAGCACAGATTAGACTGAGCACAACCAAGCCCCCACCAACACAGGACACACCCCAGCCAATCAGAGCACAGAAAACCCCATCCAATCAGAGCACAGCCAGCTCCCACCCAATCAGTTCAAACCCCACTAGCAGTTAAAAGGAAGAAACAGCTGCGATCACACATTGCTCCCAAACCTGAAGCTGAAGCCTGAAGATGGCGAATGAGACTTCGTCGAAGCGTCGTAAGACACTTCAATTTTACGGGAGAAAACCGAACAACCAAGACCTATATACAAACACCGTGAAAACCTCAGAAAACAAATATATATATATATATATATATATATATATATATATATATATATATATATATATATATATATATATATATATATATATATATATATATATATATATATAAACTTTTCTTTAAAACTCTTCTTTTTGCTTGGATTTTTAAAACCGACTGGGTTACCATGGATATACATGTTGGTATGTCTGTAGGCTAAATATTGTGTGCTTGAGTGTCCACAGGATGTAGCAAACAACACAGCAGTGTGCTCAGCAGTTTTGCTTCATTTCAGCCATCAGTCAAAATGTTCTGCTGAGGTTTCCAAATTGTTCATAACTTTCCCACCAACATTCGAACTGGCAGGATTTTAATGGCCTTTTTTCTTCTTCTTCTCAGAAGTGAGCGAGAAGCTCCACATCCAGTTATCGGGTGATAAGAGAACGGAATGAGTCAAAGTGAAGGTGAGAACCTGAAAATTCTCTTGTAACGCCGCATCCATTTTTCTTCTTTTCTTAGATTCTAGTGCTTTGTACACCACAGTGGTCCATACCATCATGACTTCTTTTACCATATTCGGGGGATTGATGGGGTCAATTTTACAGAAGAGGTTATTTCTCCCACACACACACAACAGTTCCTCAGAGGTAGAGTTTGCCACAGACAACTGTATCACTGATGCTTTTGCTCTGTCTGAACTAGACTTATATCACGTTGCGTTCAGTAATACACATCTAACAATGTTTACTATCTTATATTTACTAATGTAAATCTGGCAACTGTTTTGCCACTCCTACAATACCTCTGATCTAGCATGTATGAGGTCCCTCCCCATATCTATTTAATCTGTCTAATCCATCTAACTCATTCGCTCTCTCTCTTTCTCACCCTCTCTATCCCTTTCTCTAATCTCCATCTCTCTCTAATACCTCTAATACTTTCTCTCTCTGTGTGTGTGTTACATCTATCTATCATATCTATCATATATCTATCTATAATGTATCAGTCATCTATCAGCTATTTATCATCTATCTATCTATCCATCTATCTATCTATCATCTATCTATCATCTATATATCTATCATCAATCAATCTATCTATCATCTATCTATCATCTATCTATCTATCTATCTATCTATCTATCTATCTATCTATCTATCTATCTATCTATCATCTATCTATCTATCTATCTATCTATCTATCTATCTATCTATCTATCTATCTATCTATCTATCATCTATCTATCTATCTATCTATCTATCTATCTATCTATCTATCATACCTATTTAATTGTGCAGGACTGAGCTAGTTTTTAAATTTTGGGTTTTAAACTGGGTTTTACTTTTATATTTTTAACTTTTAATTTGACGGGCGTTAGAATAAGTTTTTAACTGTCATTTTAACTTGTATTTATTTGTTTTTAATGCCTGTAAACCGCCCTGAGTCCCTTGGGAGATAGGGCGGTATATAAATACGATTAAATAAATAAATAAATAAATAAATAAAATCTATCTATCTCTCTCATCTCTCTCTCTCCATCTATCTATCTATCCTCTCTCTCATCTATCTATCTATCTATCTATCTATCTATCTATCTATCTATCTATCTATCTATCTATCTATCTATCTATCTATCTATCTATCTATCTATCTATCTATCTATCTATCATCTATCTATCTATCTATCTATCTATCATCTATCTATCTATCTATCTATCTATCTATCTATCTATCTATCTATCTATCTATCTATCTATCTATCTATCTATCTATCTATCATCTATCTATCTATCTATCTATCTATCTATCTATCTATCTATCTATCTGTCTGTGTGTCTCTCTTTCTGTGTATGTCTCTCTCTCCTTCTCTCCCTCTGTCTCTCTCTGTCTGTCTCTCTCTATGTCTCTCTGTCTCTGTCTCTCGCTCACTTTTTTTCCTACTAAAGGCAAGATAATTCGTACAATTTCCAAATCTCTCTCCCCCCCCTCTCTCTGTCTCTGTCTCTCCTTCTCTCTCTCTCTCTCTGTCTCTCTCTGTGTGTGTCTCTCTCTCCCTCTCTCCCTCTGTCTCTCTCTGTCTGTCTCTCTCTCTATATGTCTCTCTGTCTCTGTCTCTCGCTCGCTTTTTTTTCCTACTAAAGGCAAGATGATTTGTACAATTTCCAAATCTCTCTCTCCCCCCTCTCTCTGTCTCTGTCTCTCCTTCTCTCTCTCTCTCTGTCTCTTTCTCTTTGTGTCCCCTGTGTCTCTCTCTGTCTTTCTTTTTCCTCCTAAAGGCAAAATAATTTGTACAATTTCCAAATTTCTCTCTCCCCCCTCTCTGTCTGTCTGTCTGTCTGTCTGTCTCTCTATCTCTTTCTCTCTGTGTCCCTCCCTCCCTCCCTCCCTCCATCTCTCACTCTCTCTCTCCTCCTAAAGGCAAGATAATTTGTACAGGGGTTGACAGTGGCAGAACAGAGGTGGGAAGCAGAGCAGAACTATATATATATATATATATATATATATATATATATATATATATATATATATATATATATATATATATATATATATATATATGTTTTCTGAGGTTTACACGGGTGTTTGTATAGTCTTTGGTTGTTGGGTTTTCTCCCGTGTAAATGGAAGTGTCTTGGCGACGTTTGAAGTCTCATTCGTCATCTTCAGGCTTCAGCTTGGTGCTTCGCGATCACATTGCTACTAGAAGCACGGGCTGAAGCCTGAAGATGACGAATGAGACCACAAACGTCGCCAAGACACTTCCAATTTTACACGGGAGAAAACCCGAACAACCAAAGACCTATATATATATATATATATATATATATATATATATATATAAACTTTTCTTTAAAACTCTTCTTTTTGCTTGGATTTTTAAAACCGACTGGGTTACCATGGATATACATGTTGGTATGTCTGTAGGCTAAATATTGTGTGCTTGAGTGTCCACAGGATGTAGCAAACAACACAGCAGTGTGCTCAGCAGTTTTGCTTCATTTCAGCCATCAGTCAAAATGTTCTGCTGAGGTTTCCAAATTGTTCATAACTTTCCCACCAACATTCGAACTGGCAGGATTTTAATGGCCTTTTTTCTTCTTCTTCTCAGAAGTGAGCGAGAAGCTCCACATCCAGTTATCGGGTGATAAGAGAACGGAATGAGTCAAAGTGAAGGTGAGAACCTGAAAATTCTCTTGTAACGCCGCATCCATTTTTCTTCTTTTCTTTGAAGGCATTCCACTTCTTGTCCAAGAGGCTTCTTCGGCTCTGTAGTGTATATAACTAAATGTCTATGGAGATTCTCAGTCATCCAGGCCAATTTTGTGACAAATACTTGAATACAGCTCATCTGTCTGTCTGTCTGTCTGTCTGTCTGTCTGTCTGTCTGTCTGTCTGTCTATCTATCTATCTATCTATCTATCTATCTATCTATCTATCTATCTATCTATCTATCTATCCTTAGATCTTTTGCATATCTGTCTCTCTCATCTATCTATCTATCTATCTATCTATCTATCTATCTATCTATCTATCTATCTATCTATCATCTATCTATCTATCTATCTATCTATCTATCTATCTATCTATTCTTAGATCTATTCCATATCTGTCTCTCTCATCTATCTATCTATCTATCTATCTATCTATCTATCTATCTATCTATCTATCTATCCTTAGATCTATTCCATATCTATCTATCTATCTATCTATCTATCTATCTATCTATCTATCTATCTATCTATCTATCTATCTATCATTTGTAAGCCTCCCAGAGTCCCTATGAGTGTGTAGGTGGCTATATAAATTTTCTAAATAAATAAAATAAATTATTTGATCTTGTTTAGTTATTGTACTGTTTCTAATTCTTTGTCACTCAGTGGTGTGAAATGAAGGGAAAGAAAGCCCTGTTCACAACAGCATGGACTGCCTAAAAATGAATCCTGTTTCACCCATTTTCTATGTTCTTTGAGACGGTTCTTGGCATTCTCAAAAAGCATTTGATTTGATTGTCCCGGGACAAAATGACCTGTTCTTTTTAAAATAAATTTAATCAGTTATCAATATATAAATATAAAGTCAATATATACTGGCAAAGGAAAGCTCCCAACCATATTGGTTGGCAAAATTCAGAAGGGGACCTCATCCTGCAGTGGATAAACAATGGCTAGAATGGTGATAACTGATTAAAAGAAATTTTCTCAGGAAATTTCAAGGCACCTGAGATGATATCATCGCAGCTACACCAGAAGCAGATAGATGATTAGGTTCCCAAGACGTCAAATTATAATATCCATCCCTTTACAGTTCTATGGCTATATACTATTATGATGGCTTTATTATGTTTTTATCTTAATTTTATATTTTATCACCTATATTGTATTATAGTATTGTCTGTATATCAGATAACTAGATACATTAGATAGCTAGATAGCCAAGAGCCAGATGGCCAGAGAGCTAGAGATAGCTAGATGGCTAGATGGCTAGATGGCTAGATGGCTAGATAGATAGATAGATAGATAGATAGATAGATAGATAGATAGATAGATAGATGAGAGATAGATGAGAGAGAGAGAGAGGGAGAGGGAGAGGGAGAGGGAGAGAGAGGGAAGATAGATAGATAGATAGATAGATAGATAGATAGATAGATAGATAGATAGATAGATAGATAGATAGATAGATGAGAGATGAGAGTGGGAGAGAGAGAGAGAGATGATAGATAGATAGATAGATAGATAGATAGATGATAGATAGATGATAGATAGATAGATAGATAGATAGATAGATAGATAGATAGATAGATAGATAGATAGATAGATAGATAGATAGATAGATGAGAGATGAGAGTGGGAGAGAGAGAGAGAGAGAGAGAGAGATGATAGAGATGATAGATAGATGATAGATAGATAGATGAAAGATGATGATGATGATGATGATGATTTATTATTATTATTATTTATTAAATTTCTTAGATGATAGATGATAGATAGATAGATAGATAGATAGATAGATAGATAGATAGATAGATAGATAGATAGATAGATAGATAGATAGATGGATGATAGATGGATGGATGGATGGATGGATGGATGGGTAGATAGACAGACAGACAGACAGACAGACAGATGTGGATGGGTGGTTGGATGGATAGATGGATGGATCTATGGATACAGATATGAATACAGTTACTGATGTATATGGAGAGGGAGAGGGAGGGAGAGAGGGGGGGAGGAGGGTGAGTCCCTCCAGATTTTACTCCACTGGTTGTTACCAACTACCGATGGTGATCATCTCTGTTTCAAGGCCTGTGATCCAGTAGTGTCCAAAGACATTTCTGCAGTCTTATGGCCAGCATGTCCTCACAGAATGCTGTTGCCTTCCCCTCCTAAGTGGTACCTATTTATCTACTTGCATTCACATACTTTCAAATTGCTAGGCGGGCATGAGCTGAGAAGAAGATGGGCACTCACCCTGTCACATGGAGCTCAGCTCTCAGACCTGGGCTGCCGGCTTTCCAGACGAGAAACCCAGAGCCTTAACCACTGAGCCACCGCCTCCCTCTCCCTCTCTCTGTATTATATTAAGTTTGTGTATCAGTGATTGCATGGCCTCTGCAGGTGCCATATGCTCAATAAATAGATAAGCTGATTAAAGCACAGAAAGCCTAGCAAAAGAATCATAATTATTATTATTTTTTTTACTCCAATATAGGAAAATGAGAAGCGGAATCACTCAAGTAGACTTTTAAACTTTTTTTTTTCATGAAATATCATACGAACAGTGACATGGATAGGCTTTCAGATTCCACTGAGCTATTCAAAGTGGTTAAAAATTAAGTATTACTTCGAAGAGCTCCAGAATGATGATATTTTTAAGCAGTCAAGCAAACATAATTTCACCGAAGTGTAAAATGATGCATATGAGGGTTAAAAAAAGGAAAAAAACCGAACTAACTTCATGCGTTATGAGCTGTCTGTAAGTAATGAAGAAAAAGGATTTTTGGATCATTGTGGATTGCTCGGTAAAATCGTGCTGCGTCTTGGGGAGCGGGGGAGAAAAAGCAAACTCTATATTAAAGGTAAAGGTAAAGATTCCCCTCACACATCTGTGCTAGTCATTCCCGATTCTAGGGGGCGGTGCTCATCTCTGTTTCAAAGCCGAAGAGCCAGCGCTATCCAAAGACGTCTCCGTGCTCATGTGTCTGGCATGACTAAATGCCAAAGGCGCACGGAATGCTGTTACCTTCCCACCAAAGGTGGTCCCTATTTTTCTCCTTGCATTTTTTACCTGCTTTCGAACTGCTAGGTTGGCAGAAGCTGGGACAAGTAACGGGAGCTCACCCCGTTATGCAGCACTAGGGATTCGAACCGCTGAACTGCTGACCTTTCGATCGACAAGCTCAGCGTTAGGAATCATTTAAGGAAATGGCTTGAAAATAAAACCGTCAACACTGTAATGCTTTTCTACCAATCTGTGGTTTGTCCACCTCCAGACTGATTTATATCCCTGGTTTAAAAATCAACATAATAGAGTTGGGAAAAGTACAACTGCATGATCTGTGGATTGGAACACCTTGACAAAATAAAAATAAAAATCCCTGGGTTCCCACAGCTTGTCTAAATCAGGAGTCTCCAACCTTGTCAACTTTAAGACTTGTGGCCTTCAACTCCCAGTATTCCTCAGCCAGCATCGCTCGACTCCGTCAACTCCGGCGGCCACAGTCCAAGCGGCGGCCGTCGACTTGGGAGGCGATGGTGACTCCAGCGGCGGTGGTGACTCCAGCGTCGGGGCTAGCCTCAATTACGGTGGTGGCCACTGATTCAGGAGGCGGTTCAAGCGGTGGCTGCCGATTTAGGTGGCAGTGGCTGGCTTGGTTCCTGCCAGTGGCAGCCTCCTTTATTCCAGCCGCAGCTGCAGACCCGGTGGATTTTGAAGCGGCAGTGGCAGAAGCAGACCCGGCGGACCTGGAAGTGGCAGTGGCAGCTCGGCAGACTTGGAATCGGCGGTGGACGGCCGAGAATATCAAATTCAAAAAATTCAAAATGTTAACTGAAAGCCTCGGGGACTGCTCTCCTCAAGAGCTTTTAAAAGCTCTTTTACAGAGAGCGTTCCTCCGGGGCAGCCATGCTGGTCGCCATCTTTGGCTATCCTTTTTCTTTGATTTCTTTGGTGAGTTTATCCATCTCTGCACATTCTAGGATTTTCTTAATTAAATCTTCTTCTGTTGGTGGGTTCGCCTTCTTCCAATTTTGCGCGTAAGCTATACGTGCTGCTTTTAACATGTGTAGTATTAGGTATTGTGTATCATTTGTATAGTTTTCTGTTGGAATCCCTAATAAGAATTGTTATCATCTCTGGCGGACCTGCCTGGTGGCAAAACAATTCTGGGCCAAAATCAAAAAGTGGTTAGAAGAGATAACACAGGAATCAATAAAGGGAGAGCCAGAACAATCCTTATTTAGCTGCATTTTCAAGCGCACAGGAGCAAAACACATGTGCAGAAGGCCGAATGCTCACATTTTTGAAGCTGGGGAGGACCGGTTGTTAAATTATGTGAAGCTCACCTCTGGATAGCGTATGTATCGCAGACAAGTACTTTTATCAAAAAAGAGTTGAGTAATATAAGCAGGCATCCTTGGTGACTTCTAAGAACATTTCCATTGCTTTGTGTTTTGCCTGACTCTTTGAAAAGTGAGCGGAATAACAACTTCACTATACTACTCGTTCATCTTTCCTTCAATGTAAAATGTACAGAATAACAGAACTGAACGAGTCTTGGGAGGTCGTCTAGTTCAACTCAATAGCTCCAGCTCGAAGAGGAGGCGCCATATCATTCCAGATAAATGGCTGTCCAATCTCTTCTCCAGTGTTGGAGCATCCATAACTTCTAGAGGCAAGTTCCACTGATTAATGGAAATTTCCCCCTAGTTTTAGGGTGGCTCCCTCCTTGTTTAGTTTCCGTCCTTTGCTTCTTGTCTTGTCTTGTGGTGCTTTGGAGAACAGATTGAGCCCCTCTCCTTTGTGGCAGCCCCTCAGATATTGGAGCACTGCCATCATACAGGCATATTTCTTTCTCACCTCCTCCTTGGCATTTGAGCTTTGTGAATAATTAAAATGAACCAGGGCTTTCTGTTTTGACTTCTTGTAAACTGATTCTTATGACATCGCTTTTAAAAGGATATAGAATAGAACAGAATAACAGAGTTGGAAGGAACCTTGGAGGGCTTCTAGTCCAACCCCTGCTTAGGCAGGAGACCCTACACCACTTCAGACAAATGGTCATCCAACATCTTCTTAAAAGCTTCCAGTGTTGGAGCATTCCCAACTTCTGGAGGCAAGTTGTTCCACTGATTAATTGTTCTAACTGTCAGGACATTTTTCCTTAGTTCTAAGTTGCTTCTCTCCTTGATTAGTTTCCACCCGTTGCTTCTTGTCCTGCCCTCAGATGCTTTGGAGAATAGTTTGACTCTCTCTTCTCTGTGGCAACCCCTGAGATATTGGCACACTGCATCATGTCTCCCCTAGTCCTTCTTTTCATAAAACTAGACATACCGAGTTCCTGCAACCGTTCTTCATATGTTTTAGCCTCCAGTCCCCTAATCATCTTTGTTGCTCTTCTCTGCACTCTTTCTGAGTCTCAACATTTTTTTTCATTGTGGAGACCAAAACATATTGTTTTGAAAAGGCTATAAAGGAGACCTGGGGAATTATAGGCCAGTCAAATTAGTATCTATTCAGGAAAATGTGATAGAAATTGTAATGAAATAATAATTAAGAACACAAAAGAACAACCTTGTTTTCAACAGCATGGACTCTCTAAAAATGAATCCCATTTCAGCCATTTTGTATGTTCTTTGAGAGGGTTCTTGGCAGTCCTTGATTCTCAAAAAGCATTTGACTTAATTGTTCTGGGACAAAATGACCAGTTCTTTTTTAAGAAATTTAATCAGTTATCAATATATGAATATATAGTCAATATATACTGGCAAAAGACAGACACAGACTTCTGTGGATAACCGATGAATCTGCATACAGACGGGAGGTTGAACAACTAGCCTTGTGGTGCAGCTGGAACAATCTTGAACTAAACACTCAAAACCGTAGAAATGGTGGTAGATTTTAAGAGAAACCCTCCTATACTACCTCCTCTTACAATATAAGACAACACAGAAACAACAGTACAGACCTTCAAGTTTCTAGGTTCTATCATATCTCAAGACTTAAAATGGACACCTAACATCAAAAGCGTCTTCAAAAAAGCACAACAAAGAATGTTCTTTCTGCACCAACTGAGTAAGCTCAAACTGCCCAAGGAGCTGCTGATCCAGTTCTACAGAGGAATTATTGAGTCTGTCATCTGCACCTCTATAACTGTCTGCTTTGGCTCTGCAACCAGATAAGACAGTCAGAGACTTCAACAGATAGTTAGAACTGCAGAAAAAACAATGGCTACCAACCTGCCTTCCATTGAGGACTTGTATTCTGCACCAGTCAAAAAGAGGGCTGTGAAAATATTTACAGACCCCTCACATCCTGGACGTAAACTGTTTCAACTTCTATCATCAAAAGGGCACTGCACACCATGACAACTAGACACAAGGACAATTTTTTCCCGAACGCCATCACTCTGCTAAACGAATAATTCCCACAACACTGTCGCACAATTTACTATTATTCTTCTCATCAAAGTATTGCACACTTAGTGCTGGAAACGGAAGTTATCACCACGATTTTGATTCTTCCCCCCCCCCTTTATTATTAACTCAAAAGGTGACACTCCGCATATTGCAAATATCGAGCTTAATGTAAAACAGCCCAGAGCAACATTTCTTGCTGTGATACTGCTGCGATAAGCAACAGCACGGAGGCCATGACGTTGGGAAAGAAAGCGGGCGGGGGGGGGAATCCTGCTGTGTGCCTACAGGCATTATAGGATTATGAATTTCAGTGTGGCAGTTGTTACAGAGCTGGGTGACTCCTTTTAATTATGTGCTTTACTGGAGCACAGGAGAGACACTGGTGCATAAAAGTTCTACTCCAAGCGTTCTGAAGGAGTCTCAAGATTGCAGAGAAACACTGCAAGACCCAATGCTGAGTTATAATAAAGGAAATGTCAGTTCAAGAATGGTCCCAGAAACCTTGCTGGCCCAGTCTGAAAATAACATGGTTCACAAATGTTTATAAAGATTCACAATCACGGAGAATCTTGGCCATTTTTCGGGACAACCATAACCTACATAACCGAGAATCTCCATAGAAGTTTAGTTATGCACTCTGGCTGTGGTGGGATTCGAATAATTTAATAACCGGTTCTCTGCACTAATGACCAGCTGGGTGGGTGTGGCTATGGTGGGCGTGGCCAGGGGTGTGTGACAGGCAGCGCTCGGCCTCCTGTACCCCCCTGGGAGCAAAAACAGACTGTGGGGGGATCGCATCTCCCTGTGCCCTGTTTTGGGCCTAATAGGCCACCCTGCAGCCTCCTGGGAGCGAAAATGGACCATGGGGGGGGGATGCCCCACCCCCGCACCCCATTTTGGGTCTACGAGGCCTCCCTGAACTTACCTGGGAGCCAAAACCTGGGAGGGGAGGGGAGGGCCCAATCAGCAATTGAAAAACCAGTTCTCCCAAACCGGTCCAAACCGGCTGAATCCCACGACTGCATTTTAGGATGGACACCCTTTGAATGGTGCGGGAGTAGGAATGGATTTCCAGAAAAATTGCAGACTGCAGAAACCATTTGAACTTCAACTCAACTTGAGATGCAGACAGCAGAGACTCATCCCCAACAGCCTGCGCCTTTGGTCAACACTGAAGGGACACAGGGCAGAAAACATCCAGCAGAAAGCACAGCTCCACAACACCTTCCCTTCAGCAGTTCCCAGAAGGCTCCACACCCATTTGCACCACTCAGGTGACCCTGAGGACACAGACAAACCTCCAGGTGGCCTCAATGACTCTCTAAAAGGATGCAAATGACCAGCTGTCTACAAGGAATATAAATCCTTCCCATTCTCCACTATCCTGTCAGAACTGAAGAAGCTTCTTGGATGAGAAGTGAAACATCTTCAAGGAAAAACAAAGTCCAATTATCCCTTTTTACTTGGGTGGGGGAAGCAGCTTTGAGACAGATGATGTAATGGCATTAATGGATGAGACTATATATAGATAGATAGATAGATAGATAGATAGATAGATAGATAGATAGATAGATAGATAGACAGACAGACAGATAGACAGACAGATGATACATGATAGATAGATGATAGATGATAGAGAGATAGACATAGATTTATATATATATATATATATAGAGAGAGAGAGAGAGAGAGAGAGATTATATATATATATCCCAGAAGCACGAAGCTGAAGCCTGAAGATGACGAATGAGACTTCGTCGAAACGTCGCCAAGACACTTCCAATTTTACACGGGAGAAAACCCGAACAACCAAAGACCTATATACAAACACCCGTGAAAACCTCAGAAAACAAATATATATATATATATGGTCTCTGTATATCTATATATATACAGGTTTTGGTATGTTCAGGTCTTGTCCCGTGTAAGGTTGAGAGTATCTTGGCGACGTTTCGAAGAGGTCTCACTCATCATCTTCAGGCTGGTGCTTTCGGCTTCGTGCTTGTGTGAGCAAAGCGTGGTCAGAGTTGCTGTGTCTCTATAAATACTGGTGGGGTGGTGAGGAGTGTTGCTGTGAGTGGGTTGGTTGGCTGTGTGGTTGAATCTTGATTGGTAGATGGAGTGGGTATTGGCAACCGTCATAAATGTGAGTCAGTTGTCAAGCATCTGAACATAAATCGTGTGACCCTGGGGACCATACCATGGTTATAAGTGTGAAAAATGGGCATAAATCACTTTTTTCAGTGCCGGTCAGCAGTTCAGTGGTTTGAATCCCTAGTGCTGCATAACGGGATGAGCTCCCGTTACTTGTCCCAGCTTCTGCCAACCTAGCAGTTCGAAAGCATGTAAAAAATGCAAGTAGAAAAATAGGAGCCACCTTTGGTGGGAAGGTAACAGCTTTCCTTGCAACTTTTGCGTTTAGTCATGCTGGCCACATGACCACAAAGAACCGTGTTTGCAATGGTCTAAAATCTTTGGATGTCCTAGTTATGGTAGATTCCATCTAAATACCCACTTTACTTTTCTATCATTAGCCAAGGTCACTCACTGTTCATTAGTCTATCAAGTTTTTTTTTTTTCCTTAGTGTTAAGGTATTATCTTAAGATGCCAGTCAAGGATTAAGAAGAAATATAATTATCCTCAATAAACTCCTGTTATCTCTTTCTGCTCTAAGACTGGAATTTTAATTAATGTTAATTTTCTCTTCAAAATAGACTTATGAGGTAGGAGAAGAATTCTGATCGATGGGAAATCTCATGAGAAGCTAGAGAAAATTTGACAGTCTTGTTGAGTGTTTTAAGTTTGGATTAATTTTTATTGTTTCACCTTTTTTTTTTGGCTAAGAATAATTACAGTGTACAATCTATGTGGTTTTCCACTCTTTCATATGACTGCATCCCACCCCAACTTGACATTTATTTCTCGAACAACTTTGTGATCACCTGGCAAGCTTTGTTACCCATAAGGATCTAATTCCGATTGTCTCCTTATTTGGAGGGAATGGGACAACTTGCCAGAGCCAACTTGTGGCAGTCAATTCATCATGGTCAACTCGCCATGAACAACTTGCTGCAGGAAAACTCGCCTCAGGACAATTTTAACAATTCGAATTTAATTATTTAACATAAATACAAATTATTTTAATTTTTGCCACTTACATTTCCTCCTGTTCCTCCTTTTGTATCCTTTCTTTTATTTATTTATTTATTTATTTATTTATTTATTTATTTATTTATTTATTTATTTATTTTTCATATTTTTATACCGCCCTATCTCCCTAGGGTCTCAGGGCGGTTTACAGGCAGATAAAAATACATATAAATACACAATAAAACATCGATTAAAAAACTTATTCTAAATAGCCAATTAATTAAAATATCAAAATACATAAAACCCATTAAAACCAGTTTAAATTTAAAATCTAAAATCTAGTCCAGTCCTGCGCAGATGAATAAATGAGTTTTAAGCTCGCGGCGAAAGGTTCGGAGGTCCGGAAGTTGACGAAGTCCTGGGGGAAGCTCGTTCCAAAGGGTGGGAGCCCCCACAGAGAAGGCCCTTCCCCTGGGTGTCGCCAGACGGCATTGCCTAGCCGACGGCACCCTGAGGATTCCCTCTCTGTGAGAGCACACGGGTCGGTGAGAGGTATTCGGTAGCAGCAGACGGTCCTGTAAATAGCCTGAAATGATCCTATTCCACCGTTTCTTTGGTGTTAGTGTAACTCTTGTCCCGCACTGAGTTGTCCTGCAGTGAGTTGGCCATGGGAAGTTGTCTGTGGCGAGTTAGCTGTGGTAAGTTAGCCATGGTGAATTCTCATAGACCCTTATTTGGATACGCCTTTGAAATATCTTTCTTTATTTAAGGAGTTTTGAGCACTTAATTTATAACACAAATAGGCCATAACTGACATTTTTATTGTTGTTAGTCGCAAAGTGGTGTCCGACCCATTGTGACTGCATGGACAACATTCCTCCAGGCCTTCCTGTCCTCTACCATCCTCTGAAGTCCATTTAAGCTCACACCGACTGCTTTAGTAACTCCATCCAGCCACCTCGTTCTCTGCTGTCCCCTTCTTTTTTTGCCCTCCATCTTTCCCAGCATTAGGCATTTCTCCAGTGACTCCTTCCTTCCTTCTCTTTTTTTTAATTTTATTTTTACTGAGTTTTTACAAATAAATAAATCCTACTTACATCTTAAGCCTAACTGTGACCATTTACATAGGATAAAATTCCAATCCAAAGACATTCTATACATTTTTTACTATACATTTTAATTCTCTTTCTATTTTGTCTGTTTCTTTTTCATTTTTCTGTTCTCAATCCAATCATACTACTTTTCACATATTGCGTAATATTCCGAATCTATTTGTCCTTTTAAATCAGTTGTCAATTTGTCCATTTCTGCGCAATTGAATATTTTTATTATTATTAAAAGTCCTTCCATCTCATTAGGTGGTCAAAGTATTTGATTTTCATTCTCAGGATCTGGCCTTCTAAAGAGCAGTCAAGGTTGATCTCCTGTAGGACTGACCAGTTTGATTACTTTGCAGTCCAAGGGACTCGCAGGAGTCTTCTTCAGCACCAGAGTTCAAAGGCCTCAATTCTTTGGCACTCAGCCTTTCATATGGTCCAACTTTCACAGCCATATATTGCAATTGGGAAAACCATAGCCTTGATTATACCCACTTTTGTTGGCAGGGTGATCTCTCTGCTTTTTAGAATGCTGTCTAGATTTGCCATAGCTTTCCTCCCCAGGAGCAAGCAACTTTTAATTTCTTGGCTGCAGTCCCCATGATGACCCTCACCCCGTCAAAGACCTTGGAGTTTTCACATCAAACAATCTAGGTGCCAAAGCCCACTGCAACTACATCGCCAAAAAAGGCATTGTAAACTTAATCTTGCGTAGCTTCTTCTCCAGAAACATTACACTACTAACCAGAGCATACAAAACATTTGCTAGACCAATTCTCGAATACAGCTCACCTGTCTGGAATCCACACCTCATTTCGGACATTAATACAATTGAGCGTGTCCAGAAATATTTCACAAGAAGAGTTCTCCACTCCTCTGATCACAACAAAATACCTTATGCCACCAGACTTGAAATCCTGGGTTTAGAAAATGTAGAACTGCACCACCTTCGGCATGACCTGAGTATAACTCATAAAATCATCTGCTACAATGTCCTTCCTGTCGAAGACTACTTCAGCTTCAATTGCAACAATACACGAGCACACAACAGATTTAAGCTTAATGTAAATAAATAAATAAATAAATAAATAAATAAATAAATAAATAAATAAATAAATAAATGTGAACCACTCCAATCTTGATTGCAGAAAATATGACTTCAGTAACAGAGTTGTTAATGCCTGGAATGCACTACCTGACTCTGTGGTCTCTTCCCAAAATCCCCAAAGCTTTAACCAAAGACTATCTCCTGTTTTTTTTTTTTTTTTTATTTATATCCCGCCCTTCTCCGAAGACTCAGGGCGGCTTACACTATGTTAAGCAATAGTCTTCATCCATTTGTATATTATATACAAAGTCAACTTTTATTGCCCCCAACAATCTGGGTCCTCATTTTACCTACCTTATAAAGGATGGAAGGCTGAGTCAACCTTGGGCCTGGTGGGACTTGAACTTGCAGTAATTGCAAGCAGCTGTGTTAATAACAGACAGACTTAGTCTGCTGAGCCACCAGAGGCCCCACTGACGACCTCACCCCATTCCTAAGAGGTCTGTAAGGGGCATGCATAAGAGCACCAGCGTGCCTACCATTCCTGTCCTAATGTTCCCTTTGGTTGTATCCAATTTGTGTGGTTATTTCATGCTTATACCTATATATACCGTTGTGTTTGACAAAATAAATAAATAAATAAAAATAAAATAAATGTTTTGTGATCTTGGAGCCCAGGAAAATAAAATCTATCACTACCTCCATTTCTTCCTCATCTATTTGCCAGGATAACTGATAGTAGGGAGATCAAACAGATAAATTAACAAGTTCAAGTATTTATTCTTGTATAAAAAAGTCTTAAGAACCAAGAACTTTGGGGAAAAAAAAAGACCATCAGCACAAGTTTTAGGAAATGAAGCTGTATTGATCTGAATATTTACTGTTCCATAAATTTTAAGTCATTTTCTAAGACAGGGTCATCTTAAATCAGTTCACTTAATAGAAAAATGAATACCAAAGTCCAAAGATGTGACAAAGTTAATGCCAGAAAGTCTCAGTGTCAAATTGTTTAATAAACTGGAGATCAAGAACAAGCTCTCTCAGATGAATAACGTTTCATTCTCAAGTTCTTTTCTTGATCCTAGAAGTTGCTAACTCTACCTGAGCACGTACCTTATCATACAAAGACAATCTGTCTATATAAATCAGGACTAATTCTTAGCATCCAAATGGGTTGATGTGTTTGCATTCTAGATCCTTTTTAAAGCTACAAATATTTATCATTTATTCTACAGGGCTAACAACCCAAGTGTTGGTTCTGAAATCAAAGTCAAATGAACCCTCCACATCATGCTCTCGTTAATAGAATAGAATAGAATAGAATTTTTTTTATTGGCCAAGTGTGATTGGACACACAAGGAATTTGTCTTGGTGCATATGCTCTCAGTGTACATAAAAGAAAAGATACATTCATTAAGGTACAACATTTGCAACAAAATTGATGGTCAATATATCAATATAAATTGTAAGGATTGCCAGCAACAAAGTTACAGTCATACAGTCATAAGTGGAAAGAGATTGGTGATGGGAACAGTGAGAAGATTAATAGTAGTGTAGATTTAGTAAATAGTTTGACAGTGTTGAGGGAATTATTTGTTTAGCAGAGTGATGGCCTTCGGGAAAAAACTGTTCTTGTGTCTAGTTGTTCTGGTGTGCAGTGCTCTATAGCGTTGTTTTGAGGGTAGGAGTTGAAACAGTTTATGTCCTGGATGTGAGGGATCTGTAAATAATCTGTAAATAAATTTGTAAATAAGACTTACTTTTTTAAATTTTATTTTTATTTTATTTATTTGTCAAACACAACAATATATATAAGTATAAGCATGAAATAACCATACGAATTGGATACAACCAAAGGGAACATTAGGACAGGAATGGTAGGCATGCTGGTGCTCTTATGCACGCCCCTTACAGACCTCTTAGGAATGGGGTGAGGTCAACAGTAGATAGACTTTGGTTAAAGCTTTGGGGATTTTGGGAAGAGACCACTGAGTCAGGTAGTGCATTCCAGGCATTAACAACTCTGTTACTGAAGTCATATTTTCTACAATCAAGATTGGAGCGGTTCACTTTAAGTTTAAATCTATTGTGTGTTCATGTATTGTTGTGGTTGAAACTGAAGTAGTTTTCGACAGGAAGGACATTGTAGCAGATGATTTTATGAGTTATACTCAGGTCATGCCGAAGGTGGCAGAGTTCTAAATTTTCTAAACCCAGGATTTCAAGTCTGGTGGCATAAGGTATTTTGTTGTGATCAGAGTAATGTCTTAACTTAGAGTTAAGACTTAGAGATTTCCACCCGAGTGACGCTTATCAAATGCAAGTCTAATGGTATCCTATCTTTATCAGTTTAATCACATTTGCTCAAGTTCAAACGATAGACAAATTTGCTCTAAGAACAGTTTATTCAAGCAGCTTGCTAATAGTTTGTGGTCTTTAAAATATAGTCCCACTTGTAATTTAACATAACGTTGCCAAAAACCTACCAACCAAGTTAAAGATAAATGTAGCGTGTTGGCAAACAGCCAGGATCTGCAGTGGGTGAAGGGATCAATTAAAGGATTAAAATACAACATATGCATCAACATATGGTTTTGGATCAAAAGGGATAGAGAGATATTGTAAAAAGTGTTATTGCAAACTAGCTTTTCAAAGAACACACCATCATATGTATAATATAGACTCAGTAAATCTTACATCTTTCATAAATAGGCACATTCCATACTCGGGAATATGGTTCCTAACAATTGCAATTCTTCAGTCTTGGTTTCCTTCCTAGAGATTTCATTATTTTAGGAATGTTAGCCAGTACAGAATAACGTCATTACCATCCCATGGATTGAACCCCCAACAACAAATGAAAGATAGGCAGTATTTTCAACATCTGTTGAGGTATGAATTTGTCTCATTAAAAATATCCACTTTTTTAGCAAGTGAATTGATAAAATAAGAAGCTCCAATTTTATATTAGATGTGTATTGCAAATTATCAACGTTTATCTGAATTCTCGGATGATAGAACTGAATCGATGGCTTAGCCTACAACTCCCTCTCTCTCCAAATATGGAAGGGGAGTAAGGGAACAGCTCTATTTGATGTACTCAAAACCTTACAAGTTTCCAATGCATTTGGTCCAGAATGAAAAACGAATATATCATTCAGCAATTTTAGGTGGATTATAATTCCCAGATATTTTTCTCCAGCAAAAAAAAAAAAAAAGTTATCATGAGAACAAGAATTTAATTTTAATTTATTTACCATAGCATCCTATGTATATATAGACTAGACTAGACTAGACTAGACTAGACTAGACTAGACTAGACTAGACTAGACTAGACTAGACTAGACTAGACTAGACTAGATTAGAATAAGGGAAGGGAAGGGAGGGGAGGGGAGGGGAGAAGAGGGGAGGGAATGGAATGGAATGGAATGGAATGGAATGGAATGGAATAGAATAGAATAGAATAGAATAGAATAGAATAGAATAGTGGAAGGAAGGAAGGAAGGAAGGAAGGAAGGAAGGAAGGAAGGAAGGAAGGAAGGAAGAATAGAATAGAATAGAATAGAATAGAATAGAATAGAATAGAATAGAATAGAGTTGGAAGGAACCTTGGAGGTCTTCTAGTCCAACCTCCTGCTCAGGCAAGAAACCTTATCCCATTTCAGACAAATGGTTATCCAATCTCTTCTTAAAAACTGCCAGCGTGGAAGTATTTGCAACTTCTGGAGGCAAGTTGTTCCACTTATTAATTGTTCTCACCATTAGGAAATTTTTCCTTAGTTTTAGGTTGCTTCTCTCCTTGATTAGTTTCTACCCACTGCTTCTTGTCCTGCCTTAATGCTTCCCTGATATTTTTCCTGCCTCTGATTTTTGCAGAGGAAAATTGCTTCATTTACTTGCAAGAAATCAGTTCGATCTGCAGAATATCCGTAGCAATTAAAAATGGTAAGAAAAAGCTACTATATTAGGAGGTTTTCTCTTCGTATAGCTGAGTGATACATTTCAGATACTGAAGGTCACGATATAATTATGAGTACTGAAGATGGAGATAGTCACATGGCCCTTATTAATCTTTCATGTTCTAATCCCGCATGAACCAAATGTTCTTCATGGTTTTTCATCTTGTTTCTTTTTTAGCTTGCAGCTGTGCCACGCACTGATCCCTCAAGATTTTTTAATTTAATAGTAGAGATTTCATTCAATCAAAATAACGTTTCTAAAAAAAAGAAAGATGAGTTCAGAACTGAAGTCTCCACCATGTCTATATTCTGGGATTTGTCTGCTGCATAGAAAAAAAAAATCAAAGTGTTTGTATGAAAAAAGAAACAAAACTGGAAAAAAAAACCAACTCTTCTTCAAAATATGCTGTACAATGTGCAGTTTTTTTAAAAAAAATTGAATCCATGTTTAACAGTTTTAAGGTCATTTCCCATGTTTAGGATAACCAGTATATGCATTGGTGGGATTCAAATACTTTTACTACCGGTTCTGTGGGGGTGGCTTGTCGGACATGGCCAGAGGGTGTGACAGGCAGCACTCATCCTCCTGCAGCCCCCTGGGAGCAAAAACAGACCACACAGGGGACATGCCGCCCCCCACCCCCTGTTTTGGACCTAGTAGGCCTCCCTGAAGCCTTGTGAGAGCAAAAATAGGTTGCAGGGAGGGCACGCCGCTGCCCTGTGCCCTGCACTTACCTGGGAGGCCTCCCTGCACTTACCTGGGAGCCAAAATACGGTGCATAGGGACTGCTGGAAAGGGCGGGGCAAGAAGGGGTGGGGCCAGACAGCAATTTAACTATTGGTTTGCCCAGTGGTGGGATACAAATAATTTAACAACCGGTTCTCTGCCCTAATGACAAGGTGGGTAGGCATGGCTCGGTGGTCATGTGACCATGTGGGTGTGGCCAACTCAATGTTGCTCACGCTGATGGGCACTTCACCTTACTGTCAGAATGTAATAAGGGTTAACCAGAGAGGCAGTTTCTGTAAGCAGGGCAATAAAGAGTAGGCTAGAAACACCAGAATGTTTCCTTCCTGCCTTCCTTACAGGATTAGCCCTGTAAAGTAGAAAAAAAAATACGATTTCTTCCAACTGATTCTCTGAATTGCTTAGAAAGTTAACAACCGGTTCTCCCGAATAGGTGCGAACTGGCTGAATCCCACCACTGGGTTTGCCCGAATCAGCACGAACCAGCAGAATCCCGACACTCAGTATATACAGTATACAGTATAACGGCACAGGAAAAATCTTGCTTTCCTTGAAAAAGATTTACTATATATCCATATAGCAAACAAGCTTTTTCTAGTCTGGTTTGCCTCTAGTTGTGCGGACTTCAATTTCCCAAATCACCCAGACATCATAACTATTGCTGAGAATTCTGGAAATACATTTGGAGGATAAAAAGATTAGGGAGGTTACTCTGAGCTCCTGCATGACTAAATTAATTGTTAAAGTCTTAACAACTGTGCAAGAAATCTTCAGATCACACCATATGTCCAAAAAGTTATCATATTTCTGCCATATCACTTCTTTAGATATGTAATTTGCATTTGGAGACACAAACTAATGTGAATTGGAGTATGGGCGCACAGTGTTTCAAAGTGGATATCTGAAGATAAGAGCCATATTCAGAGAAATGGGAAAACAACACAATTGCAGAAATACAGTGAAATATAGTGAAATATGGGGACGCAGTGGCTCAGGGGCTAAGGTGCTGAGTTTGTCGATCAGAAAGTTGGCAGTTCAGCGGTTCGAATCCCTAGCACCATGTAATGGGTTCAGCTCCCGTTACTTGTCCCAGCTTCTGCCAACCTAGCAGTTTGAAAGCAGGTAATGTTGTGACTCGTCCTCCCTCCTCTCCTCAGCCGGACCCCTCTCATTTCCACCCGGGCCTGTTATCAGACTCCGAGTCTGATAATGAAGATGAATGGCCTGTCATGCCTCCAGCCCCCAGCCCTGGCCCCATGCCCGGAGAGGATTCCAGGAGTGAACGGACAAGCCCGATAAACCTCACTCATACGGCATGTGTTCCTTTGGCTCAGCCATCAGAGGAAGCCAGCCAGGTGCTGGAATTACTGACAGCAGATCCAGCTGAAGACAATTCAGGGTAGGAGGACCCTCGCTTCAGGAGATCTGAGAGGCGACGCCAGCAGAAGGAGGGGTGGGGCAGGCCTGGATAAATGCTGAGTCATGGAGCCACACCCCACAGCCTATATAAAGGACCTGCTTTTGGCATTCCAACCTTGAGTCAAGCAAAGTCTTAGCTAGTTTGCTGATATCGGACTCTATCACTGAAGTCACAACTTGGACTTCTGCCTGCCCTGATAAACCTCGAAGGGACTTGGCAAGCTGCAGAGGCTTCGTTGCCAAGTTTGCCATGGACTTCCTTGACTCGTGCATCGGAGTGGGGGGTGGGACATGACAGGTAAAAAATGCAAGTAGAAAAATAGGGACCACCTTTGGTGGAAAGGTAACAGTGTTCTGTGCTCCTTCGACATTTAGTCATGCCAGCCACATGACCACAGAGACAGCGCTGGCTCTTCGGGTTAAAAACAGAGATCAGCACTGCCCCCTAGAGCCGGAAACGACTAGCACGTATGTGCGGGGTAACCTTTCCCTTTAGTCTTGTGAAAATAAGTACTAAGGTTGACACAATAGCAGTGTTCCAATATTTGAGAGGCTGCCCCAAAGAAGAGGGGGTCAACCTATTCTCCAAAACACCTGAAGGCAGGACAAGAAGCAACGGATGGAAACTACTCAAGGAGAGAAGCAATCTAGAACTGAGGAGAAACTTCAAACAGTGAGAACAATTAACGAGTGGAATGGTTTGCCTCCAGATGTTGTGGGTGCTCCATCACTGGAAGTTTTCAAGAAAAAGATTGGACAACCATGTATTTGAAATCGTATAAGGTCTCCTACTTGGGTGGAGAGTTGGACTGGAGAACCTCCAGCATCTCTCCCAACTCTTATTATTCTATTCTGTTTTTCTGATATTCTTTCTATGATCACGTGTATCCATCCCATCAAATCCCCACAAAATCATGAATGCTGTAGGACCACGATGGCGAGCCTATGGCACGCATGCCAGAGGTGACACACAGAGCCCTCTCAGTGGGCACGGGTATCATCGCCCCAGCTCAGCCAGCTGGTGAGTGGGTCTCTGGTGCTCTGGAGCGCATGCCTTCCAGTTTGGGCATTCTGTGACTAAATAGTTCACCATCACTGATGTAGGATCTCCTGCCACGGACAGGGGACTGGACTAGAATAGCTTCTGTTGTGACTCCAGCCCCTGAACCTGGCCCCATGCCTGAAAGTGACTCTGAGAGTGAGGGGGAAGGGCCGGTAAGGCTTACCTCAGGAGCACTGATGCCTTTAGTCCGGCTCCAGGAGCCAGAACCAGGCCAGTCGGAGGACGTAATGAGGACGTCATCTCCTGATTCCTCCCTTCCTCAGGCTACGCCTTCAGACCCAGCTGATAATAACAATAATAATCAAGCTTGGATTAACCCGTGCTTTAGAAGATTAGAGAGGCGGCGTCATCAAGCGTCATCAAGCATCCAAGCAGCCATCCAAACAGCCATCCAAGCAGCCATCCAAGCAGCCATCCAAACACCCAAACTACCATCCAACCATCTATACAACCATCTATACAACCATCTATACAACCATCTATACAACCATCTATACAACCATCTATTGTACACAACTCCCAACCTACTAACACCCAAAACTAGGTATGCACGCCCCTTACCTCTTCAACACCAATCATATCAGATCTCAAATGCAAATTGATAAATGCAAGAAGCATAGTCAACAAATTACCTGAATTTATCCTCTTATTAAACAGTGGCACATTTGATATCATTTTTGTTTGTGAAACATGGCTGAATTCATCCCTTCCTGACTCCATTATCTCAAACAAAGAATATCAAGTCTATCGATCAGATCGGGAAAACCGAAGAGGTGGTGGAGTGGCTATCTTTTACAAAAAGACACTGAATCTAAAAAATATCCAAGTAGCACATAAACTCTCTCTTCCTGAAACTATAGTATGCGACCTATCCCTTGACACTACTATTCTTACTATGCTACAGAGCCCCCGACTATGACATTACCCACGCAAATATGCTAACCTCAATGCTAACATGGACTACCTCTTGCCCATACCCTCTTATCTTCCTGGGTGACTTAAATCTACCTCTCATTAACTGGACAACCAATGAATGTTCAACTGACCCAATCCATACTACACTATACAACGCTGTTACAAACCTAGGTCTTGAACAACTTGTAACTAACAATACAAGACTCAACAACTGCCTTGACCTCATCTTCTGCAACAATCCAAACTCAATTTACGGACTACAAATTAAAGAACCTTTTTCAAACAGTGACCACTGCATGATTGATTTTCATCTCAATATACGTCCATACTTAAATCGTCATAACACCAGAACTCCCAACTACAACTTCAAGAAAGCCAATTACGACCTTATAAACAACGATCTTTCATTTCTGAACTGGCAAAATCTGTTTGCAACCTGCATAACCGCTGATGACCTCTATAGAATCTTCCTACTTGAAATCAATAGAGTCATTAAATTATATGTACCACGAATGACTACCATGTCCAAGAAAAACAAACTACCCATATCAATAAAAAAGCTTCAATCAAAATAACGTTTCTAAAAAAAAGAAAGATGAGTTCAGAACTGAAGTCTCCACCATGTCTATATTCTGGAATTTGTCTGCTGTATAGAAAAAAAAAAAATCAAAGTGTTTGTATGAAAAAAGAAACAAAACTGAAAAAAAAACACCTCTTCTTCACAATATGCTGTACAATGTGCAGTTTTTTAAAAAAAATTGAATCCATGTTTAACAGTTTTAAGGTCCTTTCCCATGTTTAGGATAACCAGTATATGCATTGGTGGGATTCAAATACTTTTACTACCGGTTCTGTGGGGGTGGCTTGTCGGACGTGGCCAGAGGATGTGACAGGCAGCACTCATCCTCCTGCAGCCCCCTGGGAGCAAAAACGGACCACACAGGGGACATGCCGCCCCCCACCCCCTGTTTTGGACCTAGTAGGCCTCCCTGAAGCCTTGTGAGAGCAAAAATAGGTTGCAGGGAGGGCACGCCGCTGCCCTGTGCCCTGCACTTACCTGGGAGGCCTCCCTGCACTTACCTGGGAGCCAAAATACGGTGCATAGGGACTGCTGGAAAGGGTGGGGCAAGAAGGGGTGGGGCCAGACAGCAATTTAACTATTGGTTTGCCCAGTGGTGGGATGCAAATAATTTAACAACTGGTTCTCTGCCCTAATGACAAGCTGGGTAGGCGTGGCTCGGTGGTCATGTGACCATGTGGGTGTGGCCAACTCAATGTTGCTCATGCTGATGGGCACTTCATCTTACTGTTACAATGTAATAAGGGTTAACCAGAGGGGCAGTTTCTGTAAGCAGGGCAATAAAGAGTAGGCTAAAAACACCAGAATGTTTCCTTCCTGCCTTCCTTACAGGATTAGCCCTGTAAAGTAGAAAAAAAAATACGATTTCTTCCAACTGATTCTCTGAATTGCTTAGAAAATTAACAACCGGTTCTCCTGAATAGGTGCGAACTGGCTGAATCCCACCACTGGGTTTGCCCGAATCAGCACGAACCAGCAGAATCCCGACACTGAGTATATACAGTATACAGTATATATACTGTATGTTTTTTCTAGTCTGGTTTGCCTCTAGTTGTGTGGACTTCAATTTCCCAAATCACCCAGACATCATAACTATTGCTGAGAATTCTGGAAATTAAAGGAATACATTTGGAGGATAAAAAGATTAGGGAGGTTACTCTGAGCTCCTGCATGACTAAATTAATTGTAAAAGTCTAAACAACTGTGCAAGAAATCTTCAGATCACGCCATATGTCCAAAAAGTTATCATATTTCTGCCATATCACTTCTTTAGATATGTAATTTGCATTTGGAGACACAAACTAATGTGAATTGGAGTATGGGCGCACAGTGTTTCAAAGTGGATATCTGAAGATAAGAGCCATATTCAGAGAAATGGGAAACAACACAGTTGCAGAAATAGAGTGAAATAGAGTGAAATATGGGGACACAGTGGCTCAGTGGCTAAGATGCTGAGTTTGTTGATCAGAAAGTTGGCAGTTCAGCGGTTCAAATCCCTAGCACCACGTAACGGGGTCAGCTCCCGTTACTTGTCCCAGCTTCTGCCAGCCTAGCAGTTCGAAAGCAGGTAAAAAATGCAAGTAGAAAAATAGGGACCACCTTTGGTGGGAAGGTAACAGCGTTCCGTGCACCTTTGGCATTGAGTCATGCCAGCCACATGATCACAGAGACAGCGGGTTAAAAACAGAGATGAGCACTGCCCCCTAGAGTCGGAAACGACTAGCACTTATGTGCGGGGTAACCTTTCCCTTTAGTCTTGTGAAAATAAGTACTAAGGTTGACACAATAGCAGTGTTCCAATATTTGAGAGGCTGCCCCAAAGAAGAGGGGGTCAACCTATTCTCCAAAACACCTGAAGGCAGGACAAGAAGCAATGGATGGAAACTAATCAAGAAGAAAAGCAATCTAGAACTAAGGAGAAACTTCAAACAGTGAGAACAATTAACCAGTGGAATGGTTTGCCTCCAGATGTAGTGGGTGCTCCATCACTGGAAGTTTTCAAGAAAAAGATTGGACAACCATTTATTTGAAATAGTATAAGGTCTCCTACTTGGGTGGAGAGTTGGACTGGAGAACCTCCAGCATCTCTCCCAACTCTTATTATTCTATTCTGTTTTTCTGATATTCTTTCTATGATCACGTGTATCCATCCCATCAAATCCCCACAAAATCATGAATGCTGTAGGACCATGATGGCGAGCCTTTGGCACGCATGCCAGAGGTGACACACAGAGCCCTCTCTGTGGGCACGGGTATCGTTGCCCCAGCTCAGCCAGCTGGTGAGCAGGTCTCTGGCGTTCTGGAGCGCATACCTTCCAGTTTGGGCATTCTGTGACTAAATAGTTCACCATCACTGATGTAGGATCTCCTGCCATGGGCAGGGGACTGGACTAGAATAGCTTCTGTTGTGACTCCAGCCCCCGAACCTGGCCCCATGCCTGAAAGTGACTCCGAGAGTGAGGGGGAAGGGCCAGTAAGGCTTACCTCAGGAGCACCGATGCCTTTAGTCCGGCTCCAGGAGCCAGAACCAGGCCAGTCGGAGGACATAATGAGGACGTCATCCCCTGATTCCTCCCTTCCTCAGGCTACGCCTTCAGACCCAGCTGATAATAATAATAATAATCAAGCTTGGATTAACCCGCGCTTCAGAAGATTAGAGAGGCGGCGTCATCAAAGGGAAGGGTGGGTCCACAGGATATATAAGGAGCTTTGGGACTGCTCGCACTCCACGGGGAGCAAAAGATTAGCTGAACCGTTTCAAAGAGAGTCGAAGTCTTACTCTGCGAGTCATTTGTTTGAACTTTGGCAAGCAGCTGCAATTTCTCTGCCAGGACTGATAAGAGCCGTGAATCCACTGGCTGAAGGCCAGCTCGTTACTCTGAAGTGGGGAAGGAGACAGAACAGCTTCTTCTGTTTTGTCTTTCTCTCTCCAGAATTTTCTGGGAGTGTCTGGAAGTACCAATAATAAGAAAAAACTACCAACCCAAACTCAGATCTTATTTATTCAATGGCAGTGCTCATATTATGGGCTCCCGTATTCATGAAGTCGTGTGATGCTACAGGAGAGTATTATTCAACTTAACCTTTTCTGAAGGGCTGGTCAAAGAACAGGAAGAGATCATAAAGATGTATCATGCTTTGCCCTAGCCTGCACCTTAGGAAAAAAACTCTTGCTGTGTTGTTTAGCATACAATGCTAGTCTAATACCCAAATCTTTCAACAATAAAAAATTGAGCCGAAATACCTTTGCCCTTTTATTTACAAACCGATTCATCACCAGAAAGGCTACAATGTCCAAAGTGCAGCTGCAGCAAAAAGAGATATTCAAAGGTTGGATAAAGTTACATCTATTGTAGCAGCCTCTGTAACAAACCATGTTGAGGCTCAAATGCCCACAACGATGCTAATCATGCCATTATGCGCCAGCAACACACGATTTGATGAATGTACAACTGAGTCCAGGAGTATGGGGTCCATACTACCTAATATGAACTCTGCCACTGCTGTGCATTTGCAGGACAATGCTGTCACACCCTGGGTGAGACTTACATCCTCTTGCCTTTCCTGGATGTCACTTCTACATTTTTCTACTTAATCACACATTGGTTGAACCATAAAAGTGTCGATTTTTTTTGAAAAAAGGTTTTCCAAAACCTTGAAGCTCCTTTGTGAAGAATAAAACCAGCTGCTTCTTTCCTTCCTTCCTTCCTTCCTTCCTTCCTTCCTTCCTTCCTTCCTTCCTTCCTTCCTTCCTTCTTCCCTTTTCTTCCCTTCTTTCTTACTTTCCTTTTTCATCCTTCCTCTCTCTCTCCCTTCTCCCTCCCTCCTCCCTTCCTCTCTCTTTCCTTCCTTCTTCCCTTCCTATCTCCTTCCTTCCTTCCTTCTTTTCTTCCTTCCTTCCTTTCTTCTTCTCTGTCTCTCTTTTCTTTCTTTCTTTCCTCCCTCCCTCCTTCCTTCCTTCTTTCCTCCCTCCCTCCCTCCCACCTTTCTTTCTTGCTCCTTCCTTCCTCCCTTTCTCCCTCCCTCCTTCCTTCCTTGCTCCTTCCTTGCTCCTCCCTTCCTTCTTCCCTTCCCTTCCCTTCTTTCTTTCCTTCCATTTTTCCTTCCTTCCTTCCTTCTTCCCTGTCTCTCTTTTCTTTCTTTCCTCCTCCCTCCTTCCTTCCTTCTTTCCTCCTCCCTCCCTCCCACCTTTCTTTCTCCTTCCTTCCTCCCTTTCTCCCTCCCTCCTTCCTTCCTTGCTCCTTCCTTGCTCCTCCTTCCTTCTTCCTTCCTTCCTTCTTTCTTCCTTCCATTTTTCCTTCCTTCCTTCCTCCTTCCTCTCTCTCTCTCTTTCTTTCTTTCCTCCTCCCTCCCACCTTTCTTTCTTTCTCCTTCCTTTCTTCCTTCCTTCCTTCCTTCCTTCCTTCCTTCCTTCCTTCCTTCTTTCTTTCCTTCCTTCCTTCCTTCCTTCCTTCTTTCCTTCCTTCTCTTCCTTCCTTCCTTCCTTGTCTTCATCTGTCATGAGACTTCATCTGCCATAAAAAGGGACAAATTGGTGTAGTGGTTAAAGCAATTGGATTAGAAACAGGGATGAGTTCTAGTCCCATTTTAGGCACAAAGCAGCTGGATGATCTTGCAGCAATCGCTATCCCTAAGCCCTAGGAAGCAAGCAATGGTCAAACACTTCTGAAATCTTACCTAGAGAACTTCAGGAATTGTTCAGACAGTCTCCAGGATTAAAGATGAAGACACACACATTTATTTATTTTATTCATTGATTGATTCAATTTATACGTTGCCCATCTCACTTGGGACCATATGACGGCCGTCGCCAGAGGGGCTTTTTATCAGATGCGCCTGATATGCCAGTTGTGTCCCTTCTTGGACCGGGATTCCCTATGCATGGTCACTCATGCCCTCGTTACTTCCCGCCTGGACTACTGCAACGCTCTCTACACGGGGCTCCCCTTGAAGGGTACCCGGAGACTCCAACTGGTCCAGAATGCGGCCGCGCGGGTGATAGCGGGAGCTACTCGTGGCTCCCATATGACACCCATCCTGCGCAGGCTGCACTGGCTTCCAGTTGCCTTCCGGGTTCAATTCAAGGTGTTAGTGACTGTTTTTAAAGCGCTCCATGGCTTAGGACCAGGATACTTACGGGACCACCTGCTGCTACCAGTGGCCTCCCATCGACCAGTGCGCTCTCACAGAGAGGGTCTCCTCAGGGTACCGTCAGCCAGACAATGTCGGCTGATATTCCTATATCTGAAGACCTCAGACCTCATTTACAGTTCCCAATGCTTGTGCGATTGCACTTTCAAAATACGGCATCAAAATATTCAAATTTAAGAGGACCATGGCTTTTTTAAAAAATGTTAAATAAGGAGATCATGCCATTCATTGACTTTTTCCCCTCCTCATATTGTCCTGGAAATGTCCTGGAATTTAATCAGTTAAATGTTGCTAACTCTTGTAAAATCTTGCCTTCTATATTTCATGTAACAAAATGATAGCTTCATCATTGTGCTTCAGTGAATCATGCTGGCCAAACGTCTAGGCTCATAATAATTTTGTCTTTTCTGTTCATTAGAACAGAAAATGATGCAAAATCATTTGCCTGACAGAAGAGGACGTTTCTAATACTTGCGCTATTTAATTTTCACCATCAATCGCCAGAAAATAATATTGATGAACCTAGGTATAAAACCACTTAAGGTCTATGTTTGTCGTTGTTTCGTCATAAAAAGACCAGTTCCATAATAAATAACATATGTAAGAATCTACTGGAATCCTAACAGATATAGCAAGAATTTATTACAATATTTGCAGATCGGACTTGTTAAATCTGTAAACCCAAATCTGGAATATATTTTTCTGAGTGATAAATGCAAACGTGGATGTACATTGTTTTCTTCTTCTTCTTCTTCTTCTTCTTCTTCTTCTTCTTCTTCTTCTTCTTCTTCTTCTTCTTCTTCTTCTTCTTCTTCTTCTTCTTCTTCTTCTTCTCCTCCTCCTCCTCCTCCTCCTCCTCCTCCTCCTCCTCCTCCTCCTCCTCCTCCTCCTCCTCCTCCTCCTCCTCCTCCTCTTCTTCTTCTTCTTCTTCTTCTTCTTCTTCTTCTTCTTCTTCTTCTTCTTCTTCTTCTTCTTCTTCTTCTTCTTCTTCTTCTTCCTCTTCCTCTTCCTCTTCCTCTTCCTCTTCCTCTTCTTCTTCTTCTTCTTGTCTGGGCTCCCAGCTCATCTTTCTTTATTTTGACTTCCTTGATTTGTAGCCCACTTTTCTTCTCAGACAAGCACTTTAGGAGGGCATCAAAATTAAACAGAAGAAGCAAATTGCAATTCTAGTACCGCCAGGCAAAATGCAATTGTATTAGGTAGAACAAAGTGCCATTAGGCAGAGCCCACATTCAATGAAGTGCAACAGAGGTGGTGGAATCTGATGAGGCATAATAAAGTCAGAGAAGGTCTGAGAGGACCAAGTCCCTCGGGAGATCAAACAGAACAGTGAGAAGGCCTTGGAGCCAACTATATTAGTAGCATTGTCCCTTTGAGGAACGGCTGGTATCATTCTAAAGAAGTTTGTGTCTCTGTTCATTCCAACCCAACTAGAATAAAATCTGTATGGGATCGAGGAAATCTATCTTCCTGTCTGTCCATCTATCCATCTATCAACTGGATAATTCTCAGAAAACAGAAGACAACTGGTTCAAATGTAGGGGTGGGATTTAAATTTTTTTATTGTTTTCCTTCATTATATCCAATCAATATAGTTATTACATGCTCATGCTCATATATATGCTTATATATTGTATAAATATTTCATACTTATGCTTATATATACTGTGTGACAAAAATAAATAAATAAATAAATAAAAGTTTCCACAGGAGTATCCGTATTGTCTCTAACCCAGTTTGAGTTGCTGACTCGATCCTTATCGTCAAGTTGTGGAAGATGACATTGATTTCATCCAGATCTCTCTCTCATTATTTTTTTTTTAATGGACACATGGAAAATTATCCAGATTATCCAACCTGAGCTAAATGAATCCAGTTTGCTTTGACAGATCCCAATTCTTGATGAGACATGAGAAGCTGATTTGATATGGAGATTTGAAGGATATTTTTTTTTAAGGAAGTGACTGCTTCTGCCGCCTACGTCGTCCTGGCATCTTAAGACTGAATTGAAATTCATGAGCACAGCCACCAACGGGAAATGAGCTTCATTATATTCAGATAGGCAACTTGAGGGAGAATCTTATAACCTAACCAGCAATCACAGCCTTTTGCCAATCCAACTCCAAATGACCAATATTTTTATCATAATATTGCAGGATTGCCTTATTTGCTTATACCCAAAAGGTTCATTATGGGAACATTTTAAATGAAGGATAACTTATTTATATATGTGAAGTTTCTGAGGTGAAAATATTTTATATTTATATAAATATAAATATTTATATACCGTCAGCCAAACAATGTCGGCTGCCGACCTCCAGGGGGAGGGCCTTCTCTGTGGGGGCCCCTGCCCTCTGGAACGAGCTGCCTCTGGGGCTTCATCAACTCCCCGACCTCCGGACCTTTTGCCGCGAGCTGAAGACGTTTTTGTTTCGGCGCGCAGGACTAGCTCAAACGTAGTTTTAAATTGGGGTTTTTAATTGGGGTTTTTAATTGGGGTTTTTAAATTTATTATTATTATTTATTTATTTATTTTTCAGATTTATATACCGCCCTATCTCCCTAGGGACTCAGGGCGGTTCACAGGCAATTAAAAACAAACATATAAATACAATTTAAAATCAGACATAAAAAACTTATTCAATAGCCAGATTGATAAAAAACAATATAAATACTAAGAACCCCATTAAAACCAATAAATTTAAAAACTAACCCAGCCCCGCGCAAATAAATAGGTGTGTTTTGAGCTCGCGACGAAAGGTTTTAAATGGGTTTTTTAAATTGTATTCAAAATCTTTTAGACCATATATTTGAATTAGTTTTTTATATTGTTTTTTAACCTGTATTATATGTATTTTCGGATTTTACTGGCTGTGAACCACCCTGAGTCCTTTGGGAGAAGGGCGGTATACAAATTTAATTAATTAATTAATTAATTAATTAATATATTAGTTTTCACAATAATATTGTGCAGTGTATGACATTATAAAATAGCATCATTATACCATGTCATATATACTTTTTATATCTCAGGCACTGATAATGAGGAATCCAGTTTTTTTTTAATTGTTAGAAGAACTTTCCTTTCAGCATACAAATATTTTTCCTACCTGGAAATATTTCTTTCTCCTGGATGGCCTGCTCAGGTTTTTGTAAGGTTTGCGTAATCATCATAATCCCAACTCTTTTATTTTTATTTTGTTTTATTTAGTTTGTCAAACATGTATGAGATAACAGGTATAAATATAAGGATGGACATCAACGCAGAATGAGCTGGTGACTCAACAGAGTAATGCAGTCTGTTATTAACACAGCTGCTTGCAATTACTGCAGGTTCAAGTCCCACCAGGCCCAAGGTTGATTCAGCCTTCCATCCTTTATAAGGTAGGTGAAATGAGGACCCAGATTGTTGGGGGCAATAAAAGTTGACTTTGTATATAAATATACAAATAGGATGAAGATTATTGCTTGACACAATATAAGCCGCCCTGAGTCTTCGGAGAAGGGCGGGATATAAATTCAAATTTAAAAAAAATGAATTTGAATAATGGGGACAGTAAGACAAGGATGATAGTCATACTGGTGTGCTTATGAACACCCCCTTACAGACCTCTTAGGAATGGTGTGAGGTCTACGGTAGACAGCTTAAGGTTAAAGTTTTGGGGGTTTGAGGATGTAACAACGGAGTCAGGTAGTGCATTCCAGGCATTGACCACTCTGTTACTGAATCGTATTTTCTGCAATCGAGTTTGGAACGGTTTACCATGAGTTTGTATCAATTGTTTACCCGTTCTAATGTTCCAACCACATTAGAAAACATGACAAACATAACAATACATTATATGTCATTTTACAGCCTTCTCTATTTTGGTTCAGTTTACATTTATACAACTTTTTAACCTACTGTATTCTGTATAAATAAGAGTGATATTTCACTATACTTTTCTATACAAAGTACGTCTATAGATGTGTTTTATAAATATAAGAGTCAAAGATGCACATATCTTCTAAGTATAATCTACAAAATCTTCAAAATTACTGCAATTACTGCAGGTTCAAGTCCCACCAGGCCCAAGGTTGACTCAGCCTTCCATCCTTTCTAAGGTAGGTAAAATGAGGACCCAGATTGTTGGGGGCAATAAGTTGATTTTGTATATAATATACAAATGGATGAAGACTATTGCTTAACATAGTGTAAGCCGCTCTGAGTCTTCGGAGAAGGGTGGGATATAAATGCAAATTAAAAAAAAATCTAACTCTAAACATTGTGTATAAATAGGAGCAATTATAACATTGAAAAACTGCAGCAGTAAACAAAATGTATTAATCCAGATAACGTAAAACCACACACACACACACACACACACACACACACACACACACACACACAATTAAAAAGCAAGAGTATTGAAATAATTAAAATATTATAAGGCAGTAGAATCATAAAATATCAAGACTAAAACTGTCTTGATATTTTATGATTCTACTTTTATATACTTTTTAATTATTTTGATACTCCTGCTTTAAATTTCATGTGCCTGTGTATTATTGAGGTTGAAGCTGAAGTAGTTGTTGATAGGTAAGACGTTGTAGCAGAAAATTTTGTGTACTATGGTTAGGTCGGACCGCAGGCAGCGCAGTTCCAGATTGTCCAAGCCCAAAATTTTGTGTCTGGTGGCATAAGGGATTCTATTATGAGCAGAGGAGTGGCGTACTCTTCTAGTGAAATACCTCTGGATCCGCTCAATCGTATTAATATCTGATATACGGTGTAGATTCTCCCACACAACTCATGGATACTGACAAAGCACAAACTTCCTTAAACCAAGGATTGGAAATAGTATCTCTTTTGGTTCTTACTTGATTCATGAGAAGGTTTGATTTTTTGAGGAAGTGGAGGTAGAGAAGTATTTATGTATTTATTTAGCAGTAAAGCACTTTTTGGCTCAGGCAACTGACTTATTTCATGTGGCTCTGTGAAAGCTTTGTTTCAACATTTAATTAATGGCGATTCACATTATATTGAGAAAGGAAGGGAGGGAGGGAGGGAGGGAGGGAGGGAGAGAGGAAGGAAGGAAGGAAGGAAGGAAGGAAGGAAGGAAGGAAGGAAGGAAGGGAGGGAGGAAAACAAATTAATATTAATATTTGGAATGATACAAACACAGGTAGTAATTACCAAGATTAGTAATAATTGTAGTTGAGACAAACAGAAGAATAAAGGCATAGAATCTAGGAAAAAAGGAAAGAATGAAAGAAGGGAGGGAAGGAGGGAGGGAGGAAGAAAGGTGAAGGAAGGAAAGAAGGAAAGAAGGAAGGAAAGAAGGAAGGAAGGAAGGAAGGAAGGAAGGAAGGAAGGAAGGGAGGGAGGAAAACAAATTAATATTAATATTTGGAATGATACAAACACAGGTAGTAATTACCAAGATTAGTAATAATTGTAGTTGAGACAAACAGAAGAATAAAGGCATAGAATTGGATAATCTAGGAAAAAAGGAAAGAATGAAAGAAGGAGGAGGAGGGAGGAAGAAGGAAGGAAGGAAGGAAGGAAGGAAGGAAGGAAGGAAGGAAGGAAGGAAGGAAGGAAGGAAGAAGGAAGGAAGGAAGGAAGGACGGAAGGAAGAAGGAAGGAAGGAGGAAGGAAGAAGGAAGGAAGGAAGCAAGGGGAAGGAAGGAAGAAGGGGAAGGAACGGAGGAAGGAAAAAAGGAAGGAAAGAAGGAAGGAAGGAAGGAAGGGAAAGGAAGGAAGGAAGAAGGGGAAGGAAGGGAGGGAGGGAGGGAGGGAGGGAGGGAGGGAGGAAGGAAGGGAAGGAAAGAAGGAAGGAAGAAAAAGGAAGGAAGGGAAGGAAGGAAGGAAGGAAGGAAGGAAGGAAGAAGGAAGAAGGAAGAGGGAGGGAGGAGGAAGGAAAGAAGGAAGGAAGGAAGGAAGGGAAAGGAAGGAAGGAAGAAGGGGAAGGAAGGGAGGGAGGGAGGGAGGGAGGGAGGGAGGGAGGAAGGAAGGAAGGCTTTGTTATTTATGTTAATGATCATCTCAAAACCCTTTTCCTGTTGTGCGCTGATCAGTGCTGCTGTCTCAGCTTTAATGTAGGGAGCTGTCATTGACCAAGAACGTTAACATCAACTGACTCCCCACAAAATGAACTGGAAAGCGAGGAGGCACAGAACCAAACGAAGTCTGGCAGAAGGCCTACCTTTTCAGCTGTTTTATGGACTTCAGTGACAGAGACATTCTGAAGGGGCAGAATATATGTTGGCAAGAGTGCTTGATCTGCATTTCAAGGGAAAAATTGAAACTTCTTTCCATGCCGAGAAAGAACAGTGGAAAGACACCGTCATAAATAAAAATGCTTCAAGCCATGCCATTTTCTATCTCCTCCTTCCTTCAGAATTTGGGAAGTTAACGTGCACCTCATGATCCAGATTGCAAATGCTGGGGAACATACACTCCCAGCTAATAACAAGTGAACAAAGGGGTCCTGTTTTAAACATCTTCGGGAGCAATTACAATAATGAGAGATAAAAAGGTAAAGGTTCCCCTCGCACATACGTGCTAGTTGTTCCCGACTCTAGGGGGCGGTGCTCATCTCCGTTTCAAAGCCAAAGAGCCAGCGCTGTCCGAAGACGTCTCCGTGGTCATGTGGCCGGCATGTCTCAACACCAAAGGCGCACGGAATGCTGTTACCTTCCCACCAAAGGTGGTCCCTATTTTTTCTACTTCATTTTTTACATGCTTTCGAACTGCTAGGTTGGCAGAAGCTGGGACAAGTAACGGGAGCTCACCCTGTTATGCAGCACTAAGGATTTGAACCACTGAACTGCCGACCTTTCAATCAACAAGCTTAGCATCTCAGCCACTGAGCCACCGCCTCCTTTATGATAATGATTATGATAATGGGAGATAACAGGTTACAAATTCCCACAATGGATGTAAACGTGATGGCAACATTCACTGTTCTCATTCAAGAAAATAATCTATCTGGTTGTATTTCCAGTTGGAATCCCACTTTTGGATTTTGTACTCAAAATGGAGGGGGAAAAAACAGCAAAACTTTAAAACTTTGTTACAGAAATCGCATGAAACGTTTCGAAGAAAAAGGTTGAGGTGTGACCTTTTTTTGAGTTCTACAGCACCGAAAAAAGTGGGAAAAGGAAGAAAGGAAGGAAGGAAGGAAGGAGCTGGGAATGGGATGGAAGGATGGGTGGAAGGAAGGAAAGAGAAAGATATTGGGGGAGGGAGGGAGGGAGGGAGGGAGGAAGGAAGGAAGGAGCTGGGAATGGGATGGAAGGATGGGTGGAAGGAAGGAAAGAGAAAGATATTGGGGGAGGGAGGGAGGGAGGGAGGGAGGAAGGAAGGAAGGAAGGAAGGAAGGAAGGAAGGAAGGAAGGAAGGAAGGAAGGAAGGAAGGGAAGGAAGGAGCTGGGAATGGGAGGGAAGGATGGGTGGAAGGAAGGAAAGAGAAAGATATTGGGTGAGGGAGGGAGGGAGGGAGGGAGGGAGGGAGGGAGGAAGGAGCTGGGAATGGGATGGAAGGATGGATGGAAGGAAGGAAAGAAGGAAGGAAGGGAGACTTTGTTATTTATGTTAATGACCATCTCAAAACCCTTTTCCTGTTTTCCTTTTTCACTTCTTCCTGTGACTTCTCTTCTTCCATCTCCAACTTTCTTCATTTTTATTGTTTCTATTTGTAATTTATCTTCTAACAAACTTCAGTTAAAAAATGGTGATGAATCACACATTATCAGTGATCAGAGATATCGGTATTAGCCAGTGGTTGAATTAATGCAATTTGTGCTCACTGCGGCTTTCAGTGAGGTACAAAAAAAACAAGGAACACAGAATCTAGTTAATAATAGTCAGCATTGAGCTGGTGCTAGTTAAGAGTTAAGAGAATTCAAGGGAGGTTGCACTTGGACTGCTTGTGGGAATGTAACACTTCCAGGCTAATTCCTCTCTTGACTCCATCCATAGGAGTCGATCTTCTCATATACTTTTGCTGTGTCCTGGCATAGAAGCTGGCTATCTAAGGGACTGCCTATTTCCAGTCGTTTCTGTCCACTGGTACCATTCAGGCATAGTAGTTGCACACCAGGTCTCTTCAAGTAAACATTATCCCTCTTGTGGAATTCAGGAAGTAGGTCTTTTCTGTTACCCTGAAACAGAGGTGGGTTTCAGCAGGTTCTGACCAGTTCTGGAGAACCGGTAGCGGAAATTTTGAGTAGTTCGGAGAACCGGTAGTAAAAATTCTGACTGGCCCCACCCCCATCTATTCTCTGCCTCCCGAGTCCCAGCTGATTGGGAGGAAATGGGGATTTTGTAGTAACCTTCCCCTGGATTGGGGAGGGAATGGAGATTTTACAGTATCCTTCCCCTGCCACGCCCACCAAGTCACACCCATCAAGCCATGCCATGCCCACCAAGCCACACTCACAGAACCGGTAGTAAAAAAATTTGAAACCCACCACTGCCCTGAAATAATATTCCACTCCCCCCCCCCGAACACCCACTCTTTTGGATTTCTGAAATTGTCTAATAAACTTCAATGCAATTCATACCTTAATGTCATAAACCCCACGGGGAATAAAGATAATTATATTGTTTAACGCTATATTAAAATTGAAGACGTTCAAAGTGCATTATTCTTATTTTAGCATCTGCAAAATGCTGCCCCGTTTAATTATATGGGTCTTATAAATTTTTTCTTTTCTTTTTTTCTTCTTCTTTCTTTTCTTTTCTTTTCTTTTCTTTTAACTAAAATAAAGCACCAATTCTTATACTGAATTAAAATCGGTGTCTTTCTTAAGCAAAGACCTTCTCAATTTTGGTGACCTTGGTGTTTGGACTACATCAGTGGTGGCCTTCAAAACTTTTTACTACCAGTTCTGTGGGTGTGGCTTGGTGGACATGGCATGGCTTGGTGGGCGTGGCTTTGTGGGCTTGGCAGGGGAAAGATACTGTAAAACCTCCATTCCCACCCCACTCCAGGGGAAGGTTACTACAAAATCCCCATTTCCTCCGGATCAGCTGGGACTCGGGAGGCAGAGAATAGATGGGGTCGGGGCCAGTCAGAATTTTTACTATCGATTCTCCGAACTACTCAAAATTTCTGCTACCGGTTCTCCAGAACTGGTCAGAACCTGCTGAAACCCACCTCTGGACCACATGCAAGCAGGTTAGAGGTGGGTTTCATGTATTTTTAGCACCGGTTCACCATGCACCGAAAATGTGAGCATGTGTGCCTTCTGTGTGGCTTGCACGCATGCGCACAGCATAGAAAATGTGGCTAAATAGAATGGCAGGTCACCACTACCGGTTCGCCTGAACTGGTCCAAACTGGCTGAAGACTACCACTGAAGCAGGCGACCTATCAGAAAATGTCCTTGGGGACATGGCCATTCTAAGAGACACTGGAGTTTATCACTTCATACACAAAGGATGTTTTGTTGTCCGTTGTGCAGTCCTATAGTTGACAACAGCTTTATGTATTCTGAAGTTGTTGCAATTATGGTTGTAAACAAGATTGGACAAGTTGTAGGCTAATGAAACGACTTACAATTTGAAAGATTTCATCCTCTCAATGATGCATGTGATGAAAGCTTCATTATTTTCAAAATCATTTTTAAAGCCAATTACAAGCTATTGCAATTTTCCTTAAAGCTTTAGACCATAATCTCTCTGTTATTCTCTCTCTCTCTCTCTCCCTCTCTCTTTGTACTTCAAGCAGTGTGTTGTGTCTGCGCCCCCCCAAGCTGGGCCTCCTGCCAGAAAGTGACTTGGACAGTGAGGGGGAAGGGCCGTCAGGACTTACCTCGGGAGCACCGGCTTCCCTGGCTCAGCTCCAGGAGGCAGAGGCAGGCCAGGTGGAAGAGATAACGAGGCCTCCGTCCCCTGACTCTTCCTCCCCCAGGCCATGCCTCCAGACCCATCTGATGGCAATCAGGCTTGGTTGGACCCTAGGTTTCGTAGGCAGGAGAGGTGGGAACAACAGAAGCAGGGGTGGGGCAGGCCTAGGAAGTGCTGAGTCATGGAGCCACACCCCACAGGATATAAAGGCAGCAAGAACTGCTATGCCTCTTCGTAGCATGCAAAACAACTGATTAAATAAGAGCTGAAGTTTGTTCCTGGGTGACTCATCGGCGTCAAGGGAGATAACAGAGACACTTGGCAGACGCTTGCTATTTTGCTGCCAGAGCTGATAGTGCCGCCTAATTAAGCCATCACTCGGACAGAGGCGAAGGAGGACAGAACACAGTGTTTTGTCATGTGATGCAACCTGATGCCATTTGCATAAGATAAAATGTCCATTAGACCAATCTACCAAAGATTTATATAAAACATAGAGTAATAGAGTTGGGAAGGAACTTCAAAGGCCTTCTAGTTCAACACCCTCCTTGAGCAGGAGATTCTATATTATTTCAGACAAATAATTGTCCAGTATCTTTTTGAAAGTGTTCAGTGATGGAACATCCATATCTTCTGAAGGCAATTTGTTCCATTGATTGATTGTTCTCACCATTAGGAAATTTCTCCTTAGTTCTTTGTTGCTTCTCTACTTGGTTAGTTTCCAACCATTGCTTCTTCTCTTTCCTTTTAGTACTTTGGAAAATAGTTTGACCCCCCTAATCTTTGTAAGAGCACCTCAAATATTCTTACAATACTAGACAATACAGTATCAGCAATAGAGTCCTTCAAGTTTCTAGATTCTATCATATCTCAAGACTTAAAGTGGACACCTAGCATCAAAAGCATCATCAAAAAAGGACAACAAAGAATGTTTTTTTTTCTGTGCCAACTCGGAAAGCGCAAACTGCCCAAAGAGCTGCTGATTCAGTTCTACAGAGGAATTATTGAGTCTGCATCTGCACCTCTATAACTGTCTTCTTTGGCTCTGCAACCAAGTAAGACACACACAGTCTTCAACAGTTAGTTAGGACTGCAGAAAAAACAATTACTACCAACCTGCCTTTCATTGAGAACTTGTATACTGTATGAGTCAAAAAGAGGACTGTGAAAATATCTACAGACCCCTTGCATCCTGGACATAAACTGTTTCAACTTCTACCCTCAAAACGACGTTGTAGAGCACTGAACACCAGAACAACTAGACACAATAACAGTTTTTTCCTGAATGCCATCATTCTCCTAAACAACTAATTCCCACAATACTGTCATATTAACTACTAAGACAGTATTACTATTCTTTTTCTCATCCTTACTAGTACCTGTTCTGTCTCCTTCCCCACTTCAGACTCATAAGCTGGCCTTCAGCCAGTGGACTCAGAGCTCTTATCAGTCCTGGCAGAGAATTCGCAGCTGCCTGCCAAAGTTCAAACAAATGACTCACATAGCAAGACTTTCAGCTCTTTTTGAAACGGATCAGCTAAACTTTTGCTTCCCGTGGAGTGAGAGCAGTCCCAAAGCTCCTTATATATCCTGTGGGGTGGGGCTCCTGCCCCACCCTTCCTTTTGATGAAGCCGCCTCTCTAATCTTCTGAAGCGTGGGTCAAGCCAAGCTTGATTAATATTATCAGCTGGGTCTGAAGGAGTAGCCTGGGGAAGGGAGGAATCAGGGGATGACGGCCTCATTACATCCTCCGACTGGTCTGGTTCTGGCTCCTGGAGCTGAGCCAAAGGAATCGGTGCTCCTGAGGTAATATCGGCCCTTCCCCCTCACTCTCGGAGTCACTTTCGGGCATGGGGCCAGGTTCGGGGGCTGGAGTCTCAACAGTACCTATCTCTTCCCACTTATGGCTATATCCGTGTCCCTTGTATCTTTACAACTTAAATTGTTTTTATTGTTTCCTAGTATGATTTGATTGCTTATTAGTATTCTATGACTATCACTAAGTGTTGTATCGTATGATTCTTGATGAATATGTTTTATTTTTTCTTTATGTACACTGAGAGCATATGCACTAAAGACAAATTTCTTATGTGTCCAATCACACTTGACCAATAAAAAATTCTATTTAAACAGTGAGGATGACTTTGCACCCTGAGAGATAATTTTTTTCCCCTGTGCCATCACTCTGCTGACCATTTAATTTCCACATCAGTCTCTCAGTTCTCATCTTTTCTCATCTCCTCCTCCTTCCTATTATCTTCTCCTGTTGGATTCTTATGATTTATCAATTCTTATTTGTTGTTATGATTAATAATTGTAACTATGATTTATGACCTATCACTTGCTGTTTGTATGTACACTGAGAGCTTCTGCACAGGAGACAAATTCCTTATGCATTGAATCACACTTGGACAACAAAGAATCCCATCCCATTTTATTCCATCTTCTTTTTTCTTCTATTCTATTCTATTCTATTCTATTCTATTCTATTCTATTCTATTCTATTCTATTCTATTCTATTCTATTCTATTCTATTCTATTTTCTATTCTATTCTATTCTATTCTATTCTTAATTCTATTCTGTTCTGTTCTGTTCTAGTCTAGTCTAGTCTAGTCTAGTCTAGTCTACTCTACTCTACTCCACTCCACTCCACTCTACTCTACTCTACTCTACTCTAATCTATTCTTAATTCTACTCTACTCTACTCTATTCTACTCTACTCTACTCTACTCTATTCTTAATTCTACTCTACTCTACTCTACTCTACTCTACTCTACTCTAATCTATTCTTAATTCTACTCTACTCTACTCTACTCTATTCTTAATTCTACTCTACTCTAATCTATTCTTAATTCTACTTTACTCTATTCTTAATTCTACTCTACTCTACTCTACTCTATTCTTAATTCTACTCTACTCTACTCTACTCTAATCTTTTCTTAATTCTACTCTACTCTACTCTAATATAATCTATTCTTAATTCTACTCTACTCTACTCTACTCTATTCTTAATTCTACTCTACTCTACTCTATTCTTAATTCTACTCTACTCTACTCTACTCTAATCTATTCTTAATTCTACTCTACTCTACTCTACTCTATTCTACTCTATTCTTAATTCTACTCTACTCTACTCTACTCTAATCTATTCTTAATTCTACTCTACTCTACTCTATTCTATTCTATTCTATTCTATTCTCAGGTATTGAAACTGTGCCATCATGTCTTCCCCAGTCCCTCTTTTCAGTAGACCAGATTCCTGCAACCTTTCATCATATGTTTTAGCCTCCAGCCCCCTAATCATCTTTGTTGCTCTTTTAAGAGTCTCAACATCTTGTTTGTATTGTGGTGACCAGAACTGGGTTCAGCATTTATTCCAAGTGTAGCCTTATGAATGGTTTATAAAGTGATACTAAAACTTCATGCGATCTTGATTTTATCTCTGTTATTAATTTCTATCCAGTGGTGGTATTTAGACGGTTCGGCTCAATTTGGGTGAACCAGTAGTGGAGACCTGTGGTTGGGCCTGTCCACCTGTCCTGGCGCTATGCTGCCCTATTTAGCCATGTTTTCTAAGCCGCACGTATGCGTGCAAGCCACACGTGAGCAAAGCGCATGCCCGGAAAACCCTGCGCATGCGCGGAAGGCACGCACTGACATTTTCAGTGCGTGGTGAACCGGTGGTAAAATTATATGAACCCCACCTCTGTTTCTATCCCTCTATTATTAATATCCCTTAGCCATATTGACTATAAATCAGGAGTCACCAACCTTTCGGACCTCAGGGACCACTAAATTCATAATTTTAAATCCCGTGGACCATGATGATTAGGCAGACTGATCTGCCTAATGACTGGCTGGGTGGGTGTGGCTAAGTGGTTATGTGACTGGATGGGCATGGCCAACTCCTCGCCTCCCCGCCCGGGCTCCCTGGGAAGCAGTTGTTGCAGCTAAGCAGCCACCACGAGAAAGAGTTGGCAAAACAGCTCAGTTCAAATTGGATCTGACCGAGAAGGAGGCTTAGCAGAAGCACCTCACTACGAGCATAGGCTTTCCAAGTAGAGGGAAGACCTGTGGGAGTGCAAGGCCGGGTACCGGCGCCTGGAGGCTCAGTGGGCTGAGATGGTCAGCCAGTTCCAGGCCATGATGCAGTCTCACTAAAACAAGGTCCTCCGGCTCTTTGCCACCAGCGGCGCTTCCCTCCAGCCTTCGCCCAAAGCCCTGCACCAGGAGGCCAAAGCAGACCCCAAGTTGGAATTTCTACCCCACTCCGACCCACACAAGAAGTGGAAAGTGGAAGTGGAAGACTCTCTGCAGCAACACAAACGTTCATTTCACGCATCTGTCCTGGGGGCCGTAGTTTGAGGACCCCTGATTTAGTGCAATATTAAAAATGCAAATAATTTTTCTGTGGACCACCAAAATTTTCTCGCAGACCACCAGTGGTCCATGGACCACCAGTTGGTGACCGCTGCTGTAAATAATTAAAAAAAACTGTAGACATCAAAACAGTGTTGCTGAAGAAGAGGCGAACGGTTGTTCTGAAATGCCCAATTATCTTCATCGGAGAAAGATTCCATATTTTAAAGAAAATTTGTCATCACATTGATTGAGGGAAAGCTGTATGACATTGATGTATTCTACTTGGTTTATTTATTTATTTTCACCCTGGAGAGTTTTTCTTTTGGAAAACTTTAAAATGCATAATGTCTACTGCCGGTTTATTGCATATTGATTTATTATGTCTGTAGCAATAACCTATGCTACATCGGGGATTTCTTTGTAACTAGAGAAATACCTGACATTTTTTAAAAATTATTACATTGCTTAAGGAAAGGAAGAAAAACAGAAAGAATGTTTTCATGGATCTCATTTCCTTAAGCTTGTCAACCTGTTCCGAAGCCGATGAGAGCTGGATCATTGGCAGAATTTATTGTAAATTTCTCAGGGAAGATGAGGTGATTCATAGTTAATCTATTGCTCATCAATACCTAGAGCAATACTTTCCAATCGTTGGCTGCACAGCTGAGATGTGCAAATTTAAGATACACTTCAGTGCATCCAACTAAAAATATTTACAACTAATCTGCCAGAGTATTTTACCCTTGTTAACAACCACATGATTAAAATAAAGCATTTCATTTAAGCGATTTAAGGAATTCAAGAACTTCTCCATACATTCTAAGTAGGATGCAAATTGTTCAAGCTTGCAGGTTTCTGATTTGTAGCAAACATTTGAAATGGGGATCATATATCTTGCTCGTGTTATTTATAATCCTTTTCTAAAACCGGGCTTAGGCTTTGAGTCGGATTGGCAAAACATCAGCAATAGAGACGAAAACAAAAATCTGTAATTTGCCCAGAATTGCTCATTTCTATGGTATTCATCAACTGATGGATTTAGCTCTTAATGCAAACATCTTTTGAGCTTATTTGTTTATTGTGGGGTTTTTGTTGTTTTCACTTGGCTGATGGCTAAATAAATAAATAAAAATAAATAACTCAGCCAGCAGAGTGCAGTATTTACAAGTTTGGATCTATGGTGTATACTCTATGTCCTTTTGTTCTAAGTAGAGTTTCCTGTTTCCTGTTGCAGTTAAATAGTCAAGCAGTAAAGCACATGGTGACTGTACTCTTTGTTTGCTCTGTGTGGTCTTTATATAAACAGAATTTCTAACAAAAACAAAAATGGACTAAAGCTTTCCAAAGGATGTAAGGATAAACCCTTTCAAGTAGCATGGGGATTTATTATTATTATTATTATTATTGGAGATCAAACTTGCAGTTGGAAGGAGGTATCTAAGACTGAGTTCATCCATTTCTGCACTCAGAAAGTAAATAGTGTCTCAGTCTGATTATGGGATAACTAGACAGCCCAATTAAGTCCTAAGCAACAGGTTTATTTGCAGGTAATAATGGCTTAGAAATTATTAGAAGTTCTAGTTTCCAAATAGCTTAATGACAGACTGGGGAAATGGGAAGCTTTAGCTTTATAAGTTGTTGGTTCTTGATATCTAGCACTGGTATTTAGTGTAACAACCTCTAACCCGCTCAACTTCTTTGCCTTTTTATTTCCACGTCAGCTGGAAATCCTGGGAGCTGATGCTATCAGGTTGAAGAAATCATCATGGACAGAGGATATTTGCAAGATGGCTAGAATAGAATAGAATAGAACAGAACAGAATAGAATAGAATAGGGTAGGGTAGGGTAGGGTAGGGTAGGGTAGGGTAGGGTAGAGTAGAGTAGAGTAGAGTAGAATAGAATAGAATAGAATAGAATAGAATAGAATAGAATAGAATAGAATAGAATTTTTATTGGCCAAATGTGATTGGGCACACAAGGAATTTGTCTTGGTGCATATGCTCTGCCTGTACATAAAAGAAAAGATACCTTCATCAAGGTACAACACTTACAACACTTAATGATAGTCCTAGGGTATAAATTTAACACTTAATGATACAACACGTAATGATAGTCATAGGCTACAAATAACCAATCAGGAAACAATCAATAAATTGTAAGGATACAAGCAACAAATTTACAGTCATACAGTCATAAGTGGAAGGAGATTGGTGATGGGAACGATGAGATTAATAGTAGTGCAGATTTAGTAAATAGTTTGACAGTGTTGAGGGAATTATTTGTTTAGCAGAGTGATGGTGTTCGGGAAAAAACTGTTCTTGTGTCTAGTTGTTCTGGTGTGCAGTGCTCTATAGCGTCATTTTGAGGGCAGGAGTTGAAACAGTTTATGTCCAGGATGTGAGGGGTCTGTAAATATTTTCACAGCCCTCTTTTTGATTCGTGTGATATACACAATGTAATGCTATCATCAGAAATTCTTCTTACGTTCTTTAATTAAAACTTCACTCCTATTTTTGAAAGTTTCAAAACCCCAGTCGATCCGTAGCATTCTTCGTTTCTTCAGCTTCACGCCCACTTTACTAAGAATCAAAAGAGACCATACACTTGGAAGAAACGCAAGCTTCTTCAAAAGATTCTCACCATCAGCAGAACAAAAAAAAGAGAGATTTAAGGTGAAATCGGGTTGTGACCTTCTAAAATGACGAGAAATTATAAAAGTCTCAGGAGATATGAGATGGGAAGCCATCTGCTACTTTGGATGAATCTGTTTCAGGTCTCGGGTGAACAGTTTTTGAAGTCTAATAGACCCAACGCACTTTGTCCTACAGTTCTCAGAAGCGAGACAATCTTAATAAGTTTTATTTCATTGTCTTATTGCAGTCCAGTTCGACAGTAACTGGTGTCACTTAGCTGCTTTTTTTTTTTTTTCAACTGTTCTTTCATCCACATCAGTGGGATAACCGAGTAAAGCCATACCTCCAGGATATATCTAAAGAGTTCAGTGAAAATGATACCGAAGCTTTCTCAATGGAATATTATTCAGAATTGCCATATTGGCAGAGTCGGTGCGACATGCAATGTATTATTACAAGTCTGCGGTGGCGCAGTGGTTAGAATGCAGTACTGCAGGCTACATCTGCTGACTGCCGGTTGCTTGCAATTTGGTAGTTAAAATCTCAGCAGGCTCAAGGTTGACTCAACCTTCCGTCCTTCCGAGGTCGGTAAAATGAGGATGCAGATTGTTGGGGGCAATAGGCTGACTCTGTAAACTGCTTAGAGAGGGCTGTGAAGCACTGTGAAGCAATATATATATGTGCTACTGCTATTGCTGGCTGCCAGCAGTTCGATTCTCACTCACACAAGGTTGACTCTGCCTTCCATCTTTCCAAGGTTGGTAAAATGAGGACCCAGATTATTGGGGGCAGGTTTCTGACTCTGTAAACCAGGGTTCACCAACCTTTCGCAACTCAGGGATCACTAAGTTCATATTTTTAAATCCCATGGACCACTAATATGATCTGCCTAATGACCGGCTGGGTGGACGTGGCTAGGTGGTCATGGGACTGGGTGTGCATGGCCTCCCCACCCAGGCTCCTTAGGGCCCCAACAGGAAGCAGTTGTTGCAGCTAAGCAGCCACCACGAGAAAGAGTTGGCAAAACAGCTGGTTCAGTTCAAATTGGATCTGACCGAGAAGGAGGCTTAGTAGAAACACCTCACTGAGAACTAGGAGCATAGGCTTTCCAAGTAGAGGGAAGATCTGTGGGAGTGCAAGGGCAGGTACCGGCTCCTGGAGGCTCAGTGGGCTGAGATGGTCAGCCAGTTCCAAGCCATGATGCAGTCCCACCAAAACAAGGTCCTCCGGCTCTTTGCCACCAGCGGCGCTTCCCTCCAGCCTTCGCCTGCACCAGGAGGCCAAAGCAGACCCCAAGTCAGAATTTCTGCTCCCCTGTGACCCGCACAAGAAGACCTCGAAGGGGAAGACTCTCTGCAGCAACACAAACGTTCATTTCACCTATCTGTCCTAGGGGCCACTGTTTGAGGTCCCCTGATTTAGTGCAATATTAAAAATGCAAATAATTTTTCTGTGGAGCACCAAAATTTTCTCGTGGACCACCAGTGGTCCATGGACCACCAGTTGGTGACCGCTGTTGTAAACCACTTAGAGAGGGCATGTGAAGCACTGTGAAGCAGTATATAAGTCAAAGGGCTATTGATATTTTATCTCCAAAGCACCAACTTGTGGAAAAGCCATTTTGCTCTATATGTAAATCATTCAAAAGACGCTGTGTGGCTGTAGCAGTAGTTCTCGGCTTACAACAGTTCATTTACTGACCATTCAAAGTTATAACGGCACCAAAAAAATAGTGACTTATGACCATTTTTTCACACTTACGACCATGGCAGCATCCCCAACAAAATTCAGATGCTTGGCAACTGGTTCACATTTATGACAATAAGACCATCTTTGGAGACCTTCTGACGAGCAAATTCAATGGGGAAGCCGGATTCACTTAACAGTTGTGTCCCTAACTTAACAACTGTGGTGATCCACTGAACAAATGTGGCAAGAGAGGTCATCAATTGGGGCAAAATTAAGTCAATGTCTCACTTAGCAACAGAAATGTTGGGGTCCGTTGTGGCTGTACGTTGAGGACTACCTGTAAACATAATTAGATGCATTGAGCTATTGTTAAAGGAAATGTTAGCAAGAAGACTAACAAAGGAGTGATTTTCCATTAAAAAAACATAGTGTCAGCCACTCAGAAGCAAAGGTAAAGACGGTGCCTATATATTTTTCACCCTCCCCCCCCCCTTTTTTTTTTTAAATGATGTTCTTTTAATCTCAGGGTTGCTTCCTAGAGACCTCCTTCAAGGAATGAATGAGATGCCTGTAATGCAAGTAATTGCATAACCAACTGCTCGAGCCATTAAACACTCTAGAATGTTTGATGTCTGTTGGAGGAAAGGGGAACAATCGATCCGGAACAGTTGCTTATCCACTAATCTTTTGAAAAGGTCTCAAGGGATTTTTTTTTTTAAAAAAAAAGCTGTTTTGCCAAGGTACAAGGGGAAAAAAAGGAAACAGTCCAGTGAGAAATATGAATGAGCACAACTGCATTGCAAAGAAAATAAATAAATGAGATAGATAGATAGATAGATAGATAGATAGATAGATAGATAGATAGATAGATGATAGATAGATAGATAGATGATAGATAGATAGATAGATAGATAGATAGATAGATAGATAGATAGATAGATAGATAGAAAGAAAGATAGATTAATAGATTAATAGATGGATGGAGGGTGGATAGGTAGATATAGAAGATAGATAGATGATAGATAGATAGATAGATAGATAGATAGATAGATAGATAGATAGATAGATAGATAGAAAGAATAGAATAGAATAGATAGATTAATAGATGGATGGGTGGATGGATGGATGGATAGGTAGGTAGGTAGGTAGGTAGAAATAATAATAGCACTTAGAGTTATAAGGATTTTCTGAAATATCCTTTGGGCAAAGCTGTAAAAAAACAAACAAACCCTGCTAGATGCTTTAAAGATTTTTGGGACTTGCAGCTTAATGATAGGTCGCCACGATGTAAATAAGATGTTGAGACTCTAGAAAGAGTGCAGAGAAGAGCAACAAAGATGACGAGGGGACTGGAGGATAAAACATATGAAGAACGGTTGCAGGAACTGGGTATGTCTAGTTTAACAAAAAGAAGGACTAGGGGAGACATGATAGCTGTGTTCTAATATCTCAGGGGCTGCTACAAAGAAGAGGGAGTCGGGCTGTTCTCCAAAGCACCTGAGGGTAGAACAAGAAGCAATGGGTGGAAACTGATCAAAGAAAGAAGCAACTTAGAACTAAGGAGAAATTTCCTGACAGTTAGAACAATTAATAAGTGGAACGACTTGCCTTCAGAAGTTGTGAATGCTCCAACACTGCAAATTTTTAAGAAAATGTTGGATAACCATCTGACTTATTAGTTTTAGCATAATAATACCCATTTAAATGGGTTTACCATTAGTTGGTTTGGAGTTTTTTATTGGTATTGGGATCTGTTAGTAAATTCTTTAACGATATTTTATTTGATGGCTGCTTAAAGGCCTACAGGTTGCTTTATAGTGTGGTATTTCCTCTCAAATTCAGGTTGTATCCTGTTTCAATAAAGCTGTACCCTTATTGATGTCCTCATTTGATTATGTGGTATTGTTCTGTATGAGGAAGGACTTATATTCTGGGCAGGGGGTTGGACTAGAAGGCCTCCAAGGTCCCTTCCAACTCTGATGTTATGTTATGTTATGGTGTATGTCTTTTATTTTATTTATTTTCAAAAACGTCATCCCTTCTAAAAAAGAAAGTTCAAGATGCAAAATAATAATAATAATGTTTTGACTCCTTGAAGCATTAAATGGCAATAGAAAATAAATCAGGAAGAAAAGTTCTACTATAATCAGGTCTCCATTGCCCAAATTAAAGCCTTCTTCCTTTTTTAAAAAAAAATATCAAGTAAGGAATTTGTTAAGTTAGTTAAGTTTTAGTTAAGTTAGTTAGCGATTAAAATGGGGATTAGTTGTTGATTCTATTAAACTTTTCCATAATGGGTATCATGGCATCATTATTTTCATTCGTTCAAAGACCCAGGCAATGTTTATTGCCAAACTGAACCCAACTTAGAAGAAAAGGAAGAAGGGGAAAAAGAAATGCTTAAAGTGACAGCAATAACCATGAAGGAACTGCCATTGAGCCTCCAGCATGTCAAGAGCCTTTTGTCAACTGTGAAATGGCTTTAGGGATCAAGGTTTTGTCCATTAGAAAGGTTGCATTCTAGTAAGCTCCTATCTCTAATTACATTAGCTCATAATAACATCTTGTAGCTCTTACCCCTCACGGTTTTATTTCTTGGCTTAACCAGTTTAATCTCTGGGCTCCCTCAAGGAAAAAAAAAAGAAACACTTTTTCTTTCTTTAGTTTGTGAAATTCTACAAAAAGCCAAATGCAAAGTCAATCAATAGCCATGATGAGAATCACAATCGCATTGTCTCCGTTTTTTCCTCCCCGATCTCCTACTTTCATAAATAATCGAATCGCGAACGCACGCCCCGTTTCATTAAATAGATTTTTTTTCTCTCTCTCTCTCTCTCTAAAGTACCGTGACCCAGTTTGGTAATCTTAGCTTCCTGGCGTTACACCGGCAGGATTTGATTTTTGTCTGCTTGGCACTTCCTCCACCAGCTAATTAAATTGCAATGGAGAAAGGGTTTAAAATTAAAACAGTGTCCAAGTCTGAAACCCCTTGACGGCCTTCCAACATCAGTGAGAAAATGTTTGAGCAAGCAAGTTGGGAATTCTTCCCTTGGGGATCCACTGTGCAGTGAGGTTTATCTTGTACAAGTTCTATTAGTATCGTGGGGCTAGAATGAAGTGCTGCACGGTGCCGTGTTTTTTCTTCTTACCTCTTAACATACACAGATAAATCCTGATAGTTCTTCCAAAGGCTTTCCCATTTTAAATACGGATTGTCTTTTGTCATGTGGGCTTCTGTTGAAAGTAATATTCTCTTTACTGTCCAACTGACTTGCTCCTGAATGGTCGATGACGAACTTTTGATGTCACTGCGTGCCAACTTGCGTGCCGGAAGTGGCGCGTAAAACCATCCCGCGAGGTATGTGTGCCATACTGGCCTTCACATGCGCAGGAGCGCTGATACCCACCAGAGCGCTGGGCCTCTGGTGGCTCAACAGACTAATTCAGTCTGTTATTAACAGCAGCTGCTTGCAATTACTGCAGGTTCAAGTCCCACCAGGCCCAAGGTTGACTCAGCCTTCCATCCTTTATAAGGTAGGTAAAATGAGAACCCAGATTGTTGAGGGGGGCAATAAGTTGACTGTATATAATATACAAATGGATGAAGACTATTGCTTGACATAGTGTAAGCCGCCCTGAGTTTTCGAAGCAGGGCGGGATAGAAATGCAAATAAATAAACAAAAAAGAGCGGTGGTCTATCACGCTTGTGTGAGCTGGCACCCGAACACCCGGATACCAGCATGGATGCATGCCCAATAAACAGGTGGCCATTTCGGAAGTTCGGGTGCCGGCCTGTGCATGCGCGACAGAACACCGCTCTTCCGGGTTTTGCTGCTTCCGCGTGCACGACGGCCAGCCGACCGGCACACATGGGATCACAGAGATGTGGAATAGGAGCCAGTGAGGCAGCGCATTCATCACGGGATGGTTTTGCATGCTGCTTCAAGCACGCGTGCCATAGGTTTGCCAGCACTGGTCTAGTCTAACAAAATGAAAGTATACGGCTTCCATGATAACAGTCTTCCAATATTTGAGACAGCCACAAAGAAGAGGGAGTCAGCTTATTCTCCAAAGCACCTCCTGAAGGTAGGACAAGAAGCCGTGGATGGAAACTCATCAAGCAAAGAAACAACCTAGAACTCAGAGGAAATTGCCCTGACAATGAGGGCAAACAACCATCTGCATGACTTGCCTCCAGACATTGTGGGTGCTCTATCTTCAAGGTATTGGTTACCACCTTTAAAGCGCTCCATGGCTTAGGACCGGGCTATTTACGGGACCGTCTACTGCTGGCCTCTATCTCCCAGGTCCGGTGCGTTCCCACAGAGAGGGACTCCTCAGGGTGCCGTCAGCCAAACAGTGTCGACTGGTGGCCCCCAGGGGAAGGGCCTTCTCTGTGGGGGCTCCTACCCTGTGGAACAAGCTTCCCCTCGGGCTTCGACAACTACCTGACCTTAGGACCTTTCGCCGCGAACTTAAAACCTATTTATTTCGTATGGCTGGACTGGACTGATTTTAAATTTTAAATTTTAATTGAATTTTGATGGTTTTTAAATTTCTGTACTTTTATGGGGTGTAATGTTATTTTAAATTTTCTGGCAAATTTGAATCAGTTTTTTAAGGGTTGTTTTAATTATTGTGTATGTTTTTGTTTGTATTTTATTTGCCTGTTCACCGCCCTGAATCCTTCGGGAGAAGGGCGGTATACAAATTAAAATATTATTATTATTATTATTATTATTATTATTATTATTATTATTATTATTATTATTATTATTATTATTATTATTATTATTATTATTATCATCATCATCACTGGTTTTCAAGAAGACACGGGACAGCCATTTGTCTGGAATAGTATAGGGCAGGGCAGTAGTGGGATTCAAATAATTTAACAACTGGTTCTTTGCCCTAATGACCAGTTGGGAGGGCATGGTCATTGTTCTGTCTCCTTCCCCACTTTGGAGCAACGAGCTGGCCTTCAGCCAGTGGATTCACGGCTCTTATCAGTCCTGGCAGAGAAATCGCAGCTGCCTGCCAAAGTTCAAACAGATGACTCACGTAGCAAGACTTTCAGCTCTTTTTGAAACAGATCAGCTAAACTTTGCTTCCCATGGAGTGAGAGCAGTCCCAAAGCTCCTTATATATCCTGTGGGGTGGGGCTCCTGCCTCACCCTTCCTTTTGATGACGCCGCCTCTCTAATCTTCTGAAGCGCGGGTCAAGCCAAGCTTGATTATTATTATTATCAGCTGGGTCTGAAGGCGTAGCCTGGGGAAGGAAGGAATCAGGGGATGACGGCCTCATTGCATCTTCCGACTGGTCTGGTTCTGGCTCCTGGAGCTGAGCCAAAGGAATCGGTGCTCCCGAGGTATTTATTTATTTATTTATTTATAATTTAATTTCTATACCGCCCTTCTCCCAAAGGACTCAGGGTGGTTTACAGCCATATTAAAAAACAAAATACAAATAACAAATTTAAAAAAGAATTAAAAACAAATATTTAGAAGGCCGAATCAATTAAAATTGATTCAGATATTCAGATATTATTTCTTAAAAATACTGTCATTTGGGAAAAATTGTTTTGAAGAGAAATATTCAATTTTATCAAATAATAATAGTAATAAATCTCTCTTCCAAGTGCTATAGCATTGAGTATATTAGCACAAGGGGTGGAATGACATTTCCAAATGCATAAAATCCGTAACTGAACTGATGCAATATTAAATATTTTTAATTGACAATTAAACAGGCTGATTTGACAATTTCATACTCAATATCAATTGACAACAGGATGATTTGGCAATATCATTTTCAGTATCAATTCTATCAAGATGGTACAAACTTGTTTTGGGTGTAAGGTAAACACTAAGTGCAGTTATGTCATCATTAGAGGGATCATGGTATAATTCTGTCACTAGAAGATCATTATCTTTCATTCACAATGGAAATTTTTGCATATCAATATAATATATGGAGCCATTGTTGCAGCCCAGCGGTAAGAATGATCCAGCAGTATCATAGCTAATGATTGGGACAACATCTTGAACCTGCCAATGTTGAATCACAGCATTCCATACACCCACTTTTCCTGTATGACTGGTGTCTACCAACTGGTTACCAATGAAGAAAAGAGCATCTACTGGGACTCCAAGACTAAAGATTCCTATTTTGCTACCACTACCGCCGTCCTGGATGCTCCATAAAATGATGCTGCTTTCGGATGCCACAGCAACCATTTTATCTTTGTCACCATGTGGACCACCAACAACCTTTGCATTCAGAGCCACACGTTCAATAGTCCAGTCTAAGTAAGGACTTGTAAAAACTTGTTGCCACCCAGAGGATTCTTTAATTCTGTAACAAATTGCAAAGTGGGCATATGCAGCTACTATCCAGTTATGGTGGCCAGCCACTATCAAAACTTTTCGAGGATCCACAGGAAACCCTAGCTTAACTGTATCTTCACCAGTACCAGTTAGTGAAGGCTGCAAATTGCCTGCTCGCACCTCACCTTCTGAGCCATTCTGAGGTATTCTACCATCTGTAGATGTGCCTGCAGAACCATTGATTTTTCGACTTGGAATCCCTGGAAGTGGGAGATATCCATGAAAGAGTACACTGCCACAAGAGGAACGCTCAAGTTCTTCACATAAAAGCAATCTTCTTACTAATGGTGTGATTCCATAAAATTCTGCTTCGTGTCTGAGTACATTGATACTTACTCCTCTCAGATCTAATTCCTTTGTTCAAAGAAAATTTAAAATTGGTGCAAATGCTGCAGGATCTCTATCAATAAATATAGCACCAGTTTCGTCTTTCAGTGTTGAAATTCTCCCATTCAACAAACTGGAAAAAAAGGAGTCAAGGATCCACATTAGTGTTTGTCGTGAAGTACTGAACCTGGTGCCCCCGACGTTGAGCTGAATGATCTCCCCGCTGTCCGCTCCAGCAAAGCCAGCGCTGTTCCCTGCCATTTTCCCCAGCAGCAGATCTTGCCCCGAATACCGCCTGTCATCGCCATCACCGCCACCTCCAACCGCCTCCCTGGACTCGAGGGAGGTGGGGAAAGGAGGTGGCGGCGGAGCCGGGGGAGAAAATGGGGCGTCCAGCTAGGCCGTAGAGCCTTCCCCAGCAAGCGCTAAACTGCCAGATCGGCGATCGGAGAGGAGGAGGAGGAGGAGGAGGCGAAGGGTCGATCTCTCTCTCTCTCCGGTCAGGCATCCAAGAGCCGCCGCCAATGCACTGCCCCCATCCCTCCTCTCAGCCGCGGCGGCTCTCTACAGCTCTCTACGGTAAGGTAAGCCTTACCGGCCCTTCCCCCTCACTCTTGGAGTCACTTTCGGGCATGGGGCCAGGTTCAGGGGCTGGAGTCACAACAGTCATGATGGGCATTGCTGGGGGTGTGACGCGCAGCATTAGGCCTCCTACACCACCCTGGGAGCAAAAATAGGTTACAAGGGGATGTGTCACCCCTCTCCACACCCTGTTTTGGGCCTAAGGCCTCCCTGCATCCCCCTGGGAGCAAAAACAGGACACAGGGGGGCCACGCCACACACCCCTGTGCCCTGTTTTGGGCCTAGTAGTTTTCCCTGCAGCCTCCTGGGAGCAAAAACAGGCTGCAGGGGGCCATGCCACACACCCATGTGCCCCGTTTTGGGCCTAGTAGGCCTCCCTGCACTTACCTGGAAGCCAAAGTGGGGCACATGGGAACTTCTGGAAGGGGCGGGATGGGGAGGGGAGGGGGCAGCCAGCAATTTAACAACCGGTTCGGGTGAAAATGTGCGAACCGGTTGAATCCCACCACTGAGGCAGGGGTGTAAAACTTGTGTTGTCACATCGTCGTCTCGTGGTGGGTTTCAAAAACTTTTACGACCGGTTCTATGGGTGTGGCTTGGTGGGCGTGGCTGGGGAAGGTTACTGCAAAAAAGGGCCTCAGGTGGCTCAGGAGACTAAGTCTGTCTGTTATTAACACAGCTGCTTGCAATTACTACAAGTTCAAGTCCCACCAGGCCCAAGGTTGACTCAGCCTTCCATCCTTTATAAGGTAGGTAAAATGAGGACCCAGATTGTTGGGGGCAATAAAGTTGACTTTGTATATAATATACAAATGGATAAAGACTATTGCTTAACACAGTGTAAGCCGCCCTGAGTCTTCGGAGAAGGGCGGGATATAAATTCAAATTTTAAAAAAATCCCCATTTCCTCCCAATCAGCTGGGACTCGGGAGGCAGAGAATAGATGGGGGCGGGGCCAGTCAGAGGAGGTATTTACCGGTTCTCCGAACTACTCCAAATTTCCTCTACCGGTTCTCCAGAACTGGTCAGAACCTGCTGAAACCCACCTCTGATGTGGGCCCCATTGGTGAGCAAATTCCAGCTGGTGGGGTCCAGGAGAAAGGTCTTCCCTGCTGTTGCAGCTGCCTTCTGGAACATTTTGGTCCTCGGAGTTTCAACCCTTCTCATTTTCCTAACATGCTAAAGAACTGTTTTGGGGGGAGATCACAATGGAAGTGGTTGATCAATTAACAAAAGATCCCACCCACCTCACTCTTCCTATTCCTGTGATGGTGAACCTATGGTAGACCTGCTCAAAGTGGCACATGGAGACGTGCCTCCTGGCATGTGTGGTGTCACCCATTCCTCTTCTGGGTTTCTGTCGTGCTTGCGCATGTGCTGATCAGCTGGCCTTTGTGCATGCGGCAGTGCTGGAAACCGGAAGAGTTGGACTTCCGTTTTCCGGTGTGAACCTGCATGCCAGCCAGCTGTAGTGGTACCTAATTATCTACTCACATTTGCATGCTTTCGAACAGCTAGGCGGACAGGAGCTGGAGCAAGGAACGGGAGCTCATCTCATTGCATGGTGCTTTGGTCTTGTTCCCAGGCTGTCAGCTCTCCAGCTGGAAATCTCAGCCTCTTTAACCACTGAGCCATTGTGACCCCAGATAGTTAATTAATACAATACATAAATATCATAAAATATTGCAGTTAATCAATGCCACATACCAATATCATAAAATATTATAAAGTACTAAAACCAGCACAGTTAGCAGAGTAAGTTAGTATAAATCTCTAAAGACTATTAGCTAATTTAAAAGAATTAGGACCATTTCGATAAGCTATGTGCTTAAGAACAATAAATACATAGACAATTAAATTATCTGGACTTACTGCTACGTGTTGTCCATAAAATTCTAAGACTACGGGATCACCTCTGAGCAAAATCTCACCATCCTAGCGGTAGCATCTTATGAGAGCTTATCTATCTAATTTTATAGTAAAAATAAGGCAATACTTAACGTCCAACACAATCTCAAAAATCTTTTCTTTCTCCTTTTTACTTGGGTTGTTTCAGTGGTGGGATGCTGCCGGTTTAACAACCGGTTTGCTGAGTGTGCGGTTCGTGCTGAAAATGGAGCATTTAGAAGCTCAGCTGCTTAACTTCCAAGTCAGCAATGGTAAGTAGAACAGCGAGGGGGGGAATCAGCTGTGCTGCGCGATTGAGATGAGCTAGAAAGCAGGAAATAAAGGACAGGATAGGACGGCGGTCGATGGGCAGGGCCAGCTGATCATCGGAACTACAGGTTCGCCCCAACCAGCCCGAACCGGCTGAATTCCACCTCTGGGTTGTTTGTACCGCTAAAAAGTTATCCCTTCATCTTCCTAGACAAAAAGTATGAAATAAATGTAACACGTTCACGATAAATTAGTAATCTCCATGAAGAATTGACTATTTAACCAGAGGCACAAGGTGAAAAGAAATTCATGAAATTTGAACAACATTTGTTTTTTTCTTCAGTCAGACCTGCCAGCTCCTTCTCTGACTTCCTGACTTACAAATATTGATATGTATATTTTTTTTAATATGAGCACAAATTAAAACATTTAACAGACTGACAGCAGTGGTCATGTTTGTAGAGAGTTAGAAGATACCTTATGTTTCTCTCTTACGCTTCTCGTTAATAGTTCTAGTTCATGACAGGTGTTGATTGCTTTCAGTCAAAGCGATTCCCGAGGTTGACTTGCAATAAATTCATTGCAAAGGCAAGCTCTTTATTAATTAACATGTAATCATCGAAGCCAGGCACATTCCAGAAAATTAATGGCTGAATTAAATAATTTAACTGCTGCTCATTTAATAAATTGATTTGCCACTTTTAATATTAGGCAGCATTAATTTTATATACCCGTTAATGGTAGGCACCATTTTATTTAATTTTATTTTTAAAAAATTAATTTTATTTTAGAATTTTAGCCTTACACTTCAATGCATATTCCATCACTTGGCAGATGTGTGGGTTTAGGTTAATATGTAAGCTCGAGAGGTCAATTTGATCTCAGGTTTCGCAAAATGCCACTTTTTATTTTTGTCATCATCCAACATCTAGAGATGTTTAAATTTATTTATTTATTTATTTATTTATTTATTTATTATATTTGTATACCGCCCTTCTCCTGAAGGACTCAGGGCGGTTCACAGCCAATAAAAACCAGAATACATATAATACAGATTAAAAACAGTATAAAAAACTAATTCGATAAATGGCCTAAAAATTTTAAATACGATTAAAAACCCCATTTAAAACCCCAATTTAAAACCCCAATTTAAAACTATGTTCAAGCTAGTCCTGCACGTCGAAACAATAACGTCTTCAGCTCGTGGCGGAAGGTCCGGAGGTCAGGGAGTTGACGAAGCCCCGGAGGCAGCTCATTCCAGAGGGCTCTAGATTAGCTCTAAATTAGCTCTAGATTTCCAACAGAAACAGCTAGGCAGTTAACTGTATTTTTCCGAGTATAAGACACTCCGGAGTATAAGATGCACATTAGTTTTTGGGGAGGAAAACAAGAAAAAAAATTCTGCTTCTGCCTACCAGCATCCATTGGTATTCATCTGGATAATATCCTTGCAGCAAATAGAAAACAGCCTGGTAAGCCTCAGCAAATTATCACAGCCTGGTTTAGCACAAACAGCTGATTGGCGGTTGGATACTGCCAATCAGCTGTTCCAGGCTGCGGGAATCTCCAGAGCCCAACTCCGCCTCCACATGTCACATTTTCGGCTGGTTCCAGGCCGCCGATTCCCACCACCTGGAACAAGCTGAAAATGCAATGTACAGAGGCAAAAAATGGGGTAAGTAGAAGCCAAAAACGCAACACGTGGAGGTAATGATCAACGGCGATGTGCTGTGGTGATCCCCACAGCCTGGAACGGGTCTAAAAAAGGGTGTGTGGAGGCCAAAAATGCAATGTGGGAAGGCTGAAAATGGCCGAAGGGTTGGACAGGGCTTCAGCAACATTTGGTGTATAAGACACACCACAATTTTTACCCACTTTTAGGATAGGGGAGTGCATCTTATACTCCAAAAGTACAGTCCTCATAAGAGATAAAACATAAAATAATAGAGTTGGAAAGGACCTTAGTGCTCTAGTCCAGGGGTCTCCAACCTTGGTCCTTTAAGACTTGTGGACTTCAACTCCCAGAGTTCCTCAGCCAGTTTTGCTTTGCTTTGCTGGCTGAGGGACTCTGGGAGTTGAAGTCCACAAGTCTTAAAGGGACCAAGGTTGGAGACCCCTGCTCTAGTCCAATGCCCTGCTTAAGCAGGAGATCCCATACCATTCGAGACAAATGACTGTTCAATCTCTTCTTAAAAACCTCCAATGATGGAGCACTCATAATTTCTGAGGACAAGTCTTTCTATTGATGAATTGTTCTCAATGTCAAGAAGTTTCTCCTTAACTCTATGTTGGATCTCTGCTTGATACGTTTCTGTTGCTTCTTTTCCCTATCCTCAGCTATTTCAGGGAATGGTTGTCTAGTCTCTTTTTGAAACCCTCTAGTGATGGAGCACCCATAACTTTTGAAGGTAATTTGTTCCAACTCTTTACCATTAGGAAATTTCTCCTTGATTCTCTCTCCTTGGTTAGTTTCCAACCATTGTTTCTTGTCTTTTCTTTCGGTGCTTTGGAAAATAATTTGACCACTTCGTCTTTGCAGGAGCCCTTCAAATTTGGAACAGTGCTATCATATCACCCCCTAGTCCATCTTTTCATTAGACTGTTGTTGTTAGTTGCGAAGTTGTGTCCGACCCATCGCAATCCCATGGACAACATTCCTCCAGTCCAACGCTCATTAGGCTAAAAGGTAAAGGTTTCCCTTGCACATATGTGCTAGTCGTTCCCGACTCTAGGGGGTGGTGCTCATCTCCGTTTCAAAGCCAAAGAGCCAGCGCTGTCCGAAGATGTCTCCGTGGTCATGTGGCCGGCATGACTCAATGCCAAAGGCGCACGGAACGCTGTTACCTTCTCACCAAAGGTGGTCCCTATTTTTTCTACTTGCATTTTTACGTGCTTTCGAAACTGCCAGGTTGGCAGAAGCTGGGACAAGTAACAGGAGCTCAACCCGTTTCACGGCAGCACTAGGGATTCAAACCGCTGAGCTGCTGACCTTTCGATCGACAAGCTCAAGGTCCTAGCCCCTGAGCCACCATACCCAATTCCTGTAACTATTTTTCATATGTTAGCGTATCAGGCAGGAATGACTCATTTCTCATGAAATAAAATGTTTAACCTGGGTGAAGTAAGAAAGGATCAGGAGTTATTCATTTCATAAAGAGTTTAACATAGCCAAGTTATTTGTCTTGCTGATGTTTTTACTTTCCTGAGATGTGGGTCAATTATTCAGTATGATACTCTCAATTCAGATGCCCAGAACGTCTAGTGTTCTTCCAATATTCTTAGCAAGTATGTCAGCTAAGTAGAGTAAAAGAAAAGGCATTTAAAGTGGATCAGGAAACTAGGTACCTAGGAACCTAAGAATAGAATATTCTTACATCTCACTAGATCTCCTGATTTCTTCCCATCCTGACAGATAAATGTGAACGCAATGTAAAAGAAGCTGCACTTCATCCAAAATGGCCCCTGCAACAAGCAGGAACCTCACACAGCCACAAAAACCTCAAAACCCAACTTTCACACTTTACACACACACAACACAACCAACATAACTGACTCACACACACACACAAAATGCCACATACAGCTTTGTGTATGTAGCGAAACACTACAGAAGCACACCAAATCTCAGAAAGCTGCACAAATATTTTATTTTATTATTGTATTTTATTTATATTTTTAGCTAAAAGCAGCTAAATTTAAAACTTCCTTAACTTTAAATTGCTGTGTCTAAAAAAAATAAAAATTAAACTGCTAAAAAAACCCACCAATTAACTATTTTTTTAAAGCTCCCCCCCCCCAGTTATTTAGCCAATTGAAGGGACAAAGCAGGCAGATTGAGTTGCTCACCGATGAGACGGATTGTAGGCAGGCAGATTGAGTTGCTAGCTGATGCAATTGATTGCAGCAGCCGAAGCAAAGCAAAGCAGCAATCGAGCCCGAAAGAAGCAGCAAGCTGTCAAGTAGGCAAGTGGGGACCGGGCGATTGGGTAGGCATGGGTGAGGTGGGGGATGCAGGGATTTTTGCTACTGGTTTTCCAAACTACCTGCCCCCATCGCTACCGGATCGCCCGATCCGGTCCAAACCGGGAGCATTTCATCCCCGATGCCTATGTTTGTCTGCTACTTCCATGGCCCAGTTCCAAATCAGCCATGGCCCAATAGTGGGCCACAGCCTGAGGGTTGGGACTGCTGCCATAAAGGAATACACTGTTTTGTTTTGATATTTTTTTTCCAAAAAAAGCAAACTAATGAAGAGAAATAAAAGAAAGGGTAAGATGTAGTGCAGTTGAGGCTTTGCCTACAAAGCTCTAAAATAAAAGAGAATCGTCAAAACATCTAAGGCAATAGCAGTTGAACAGGACTTGGCAACTTTCCTAGAAATCTCCACTTCAAAGGCTGAATGTAGGAAGTGAACAGTATCACTTTCTGGACAACCGAAGCATCCAGTATGAAGTGGATAATTAAGGGCTCCGTGCCAGTTATTATACAAGTCGAAACAAAAATAAAAGAGAGGCCACTGACTCATAGCTAAAGTGACCAGATTTCAGCGATAACAAAGTGGGACACCATTGACGGGGGTGGGGGGTGGGGGGGCTGCGCATGCACGCTGCATCTTGCCACCTGGCTGGAGGAGGAGGAGCTGCTGCTGCTTCTCGGCTCTTCCAGGCAGGCTCGGCTCTCCTCGGCTCTCCTCTCGGCTCTTCCAGGCAGTGGGCGATCTCGCGCCCCCTTCTCCGCCACTCCCCCTTCTCCGCCTCCTCTTGCGTTGCCACCTCCCATTTTCAGAATGGGAGTGAAAAAAAAATCAGGACTTTTTTGAAATGCCGCGGGACGCGGGACAAATTATTAAAAAGCGGGACTGTCCCGCCAAAAGCGGGACGTCTGGTCACTATACTCATAGCTGACTCACCAAGGTACAACGCTGCTCTGAACGGAGGATGTTTTACTCTGCTTTCTCTTCCAATCATACATTTTCGGGCCCAGAAGGCACGAAAATCCCCTGGCCAGCGCACACATGTGTGCTGCAGCTGAACTAGGGCAATGCTCGCGTGCCCACCAATATGGCGCCGCATGCCACGCATGCCATAGGTTCGCCATCACAGTCCTATACCATTTTAGACAAGTGACTGTCCAATCTCTTTGTCGTGTCCCACTCCTCCTCTGATGGCCAGGTCAGGGAAGTCCATATCAAGCGTGCCTCTGCAGCTCTGCCAAAGTCCTATCAGAGTCCTCAGGGCAGGCAGGAATCCAAGGTGTGACTTCAGCAATCCAGATTAGACTTTGCCTGACTCAGAGAATGCCAGAAAGCAGATCCTTTATATAGGCCATGGGATGTGGCTCCATGACTCAGCACTTATCCAGGCCTGCCCCTCCCTTCCTTTTGCTGATGTCGCCTCTCCATTCTTCGGAAGCGTGGATCTATCCATTGCATCGTTTCGTCTCCAGCTGTTGGTAATCCCAGCTCGTGGCTGGCTTCAGGCGCACATGCTATTGGAGGGAGGTTTGTTTGTTCGGTTTGTCCGGGCATGGTGCCAGGGCTTGGGGCTGGAGGCATGCCAGGACATTCTTCTGTACTATCAGCGTCCAGCAGGAGATAAGAGGGGCCCGGCTGCAGCGGGGGGAGCGAGCGAGGCACAACACTCTTATTAGAAACCTCCAATGATGAAGCACCCACAACTTTTGATGACAAGCTGTTCCATAGGTCTTTGGTGCCCGCTGCACTTGGTTGTTTTCTTGCAGATGTTTCATTACCCAAACTAGATAACATCATCTGTGCTGGATCTTTTTTTCCTTTTCCTTTTTTTTCTTTCTATCTTTGCTTCCCATTATCATCTTCAACATTCCTTTGTGTCTGAATGTTTTATGGCTATGCTAGCACTTTGCTTTCCCTGGGAAAGCACATTCAGGGAAGAGGCAATTCACTTGTCTAAACTAATGCCATTTTTCTACTTCATTTTGCTTCCTCCGCAGGAACAAGGAAACTATTTTGCTTCACAAAGCAGCATTGGACAAAGGACGCTGCCCTAAAAAAAGTACCTCAAAGTGAAGCATCATTTCTGAGATTTGCTCAGCTCAGCCCAATTATAATCCAGTGGTAACTGGGAAGAGGGAAGGGAGGAGAGAGAGAGAGAGAGGGAGAGAGAGAGAGGGAGAGAGAGAGTGTATTTAGTATCACTTTTACACCTCCATTGATATTCTTATACACACAATCGGATAAAAGCAGAATAAGGTGGTAATCTTAGTGCTAATGCAAACAAAACACCAGAGATGAAGGAAAAGGTCACCTTCAAAGAGAATAATTGGTTCAATGTTGGAAATTTGTGAAGTTCAATTGATTTTACCTTCTTGTTCCAGATCTGTTGGTAAAGACACTACCCCAGTTTCAAGGGGAAAATAAGATAGATAGATAGATAGATAGATAGATAGATAGATAGATAGATAGATAGATAGATAGATAGATAGATAGATAGATAGATAGGCAGGCAGGCAGGCAGGCAGGCAGACAGACAGACAGACAGACAGACAGACAGAAGTAGAGATAGTGGGAGAGGGAGAGAGAGAGAGAGAGAGAGAGGTGTAGAGACAGAGATAGAGATAGATAGTTATGTTTGGTCACTGTATTACAAGAAAGATGTTGAGACTTAGAAAGTGTGCAGAGAAGAGCAACAAAGGTGATGAGGGGACTGCAGACTAAAACATATGAAGAACAGTTACTGGAACTGGATACATCTAGTTTAATGAAAAGAAAGACTAGGGGAGACATGATAGCAGTCTTCCAATATCTCAGGGGTTGCCACAAAGAAGAGCAAGTCAAGCTATTGTCCAAAGCACCTGAGGGCAGGACAAGAAGCAATGGGTGGAAATTAATCAAGGAGGGAAGCAACCTAGAACTAAGGAGAAATTTCCTGACAGAACAGTTAATCAGTGGAACAACTTGCCTCCAGAAGTTGTAAATGCTCCAATATCTGAGGTTTTTAAGAACATATTGGATAACCGCTTGTCTGAAATGGCATAGGGTTTCCTGCCTAAGAAGGGGGTTGGGCTAGAAGACCTCCAAGGTCCTTTCTAACTCTGTTTATTCTATTCTATTCCATTCCATTCCATTCCATTCCATTCCGTTCCGTTCCGTTCCGTTCCGTTCCGTTCTGTTCTGTTCTGTTCTGTTCTGTTCTCTTCCTTTCCCTTCCCTTCCCTTCCCTTCCCATCCATCCATCCATCCATCCATCCATCCATTCTATTCTATTCTATTCTATTCTATTCTATTCTATTCTATTCTATTCTATTCTATTCTATTCTATTCCATTCCATTCCACTCCACTCCACTCCACTCCACTCCACTTGCCTGCAGAAATGCTTGTAAATGCTCCAACACTGGAAATTTTTAAGAAAATGTTGGATAACCATCTGACTGAGATGGTGTAGGGTTTCCTGCCTGGGCAGGGGGTTGGACTAGAAGGTCTCCAAGGTCCCTTCCAACTCTGTTATATTATATATTAATATGTGCCTCCAGATATTTCAGTTAGTTTAGCATGTGGCTGAAATGCTGCCTTGAGAGGGGTAAATTTTTTATCATCTTCATTGCCTCCTCGTCTACTCTCCAGGCTAATTCAAATGCTGGCCTTGGTACTTCCTACATCTCATTCTAAAAATACATGAAATCTCACTGCATGTAACTACCTGAGATCTCCTGTGAGATCTCCGGAGTGAAATGCATAGAGAGTTGTAGAAGATGGTGGGACGCCATAAAATTCTCAGGACAGTTCATTCAATGTTTCTTTTGATAAGTATTTATTTTATTTATTTATTTAATTAATTAGATTTTTATACCACCCTTCTCCTGAAGGACTCAGGGCGGTTCACAGCCAGATAAAATAACAATGAATAAATACAAAGTAGGCAGCATCTGGTGGGGGTTTTTTTCTTCCTTCTTATTTCTCCCACCTTCTTAAATCCGATTTTACCTTTAAGCTGTTTTTACACCTTGAGAGGGGCTCTTTTTTCTATTGCTATTTGTACTTATATTATTTTGCTTTATTTGGATGCAGCTTCCTTCACAAACCGGCTGACTCATGTCCAGATGTAGGGATATAAACCTATTAGCTGGTCGCCCATGTTTCGCTATGAAACTGTGTGCTTGGGCTTGATAAATTGACGCTTACAGCCTGAAACGTAATGTAGAATGGGTAACTCCATAGCATCAGAGTATTTTAATATAATACAACTGGCAGTTGGAACAGAGGGGGAGGGGGAGTAGAAGGTCCCAGCCCGCAGCATTCATCGGTATTCATCTAGCTAGCATCCTGTCAGTGTGTGAGAGGTATGGGGAGGGGGGTGTTTGGAAACTCAAACAGTATTTGCTGTGTGAACAAGATGGAGACAGGAAGGAGGCTGGGCGTGGCTTAGCTCAACTGTTCTGTAGTAAAGCTGCTTGCTGCTGTAAAAGTAAAACTGAAAGTGAAACTCCTCTCCTCTGCTTGTGTTTTGCATTTGGAACAGAGTTATTTTGAGGTGGGGAGGGGGAGTAGAACTCTTTAGCATCAGAGCGTGGAACAGATTTCTTTTGAGGTGGGGAGGGGGAGTAGAACTCCTTAGCCTCAGAGCATGGAACAGGTTTCTTTTCAGGTGGGGAGGGGGAGTAGAACTCCTTAGCATCAGAGGGCTGTTTGGAAAATGAAACAGTATTTGCTGTGTGAGCAAGAAGGAGACAGAAAGGAGGCTGGGCTCAACTGTTCTGTAGTAAAGCTGCTTGCTGCTGTGAAAGTAAAACTGAAAGTGAAACTCCTCTCCTCTGCTTGTGTTTTGCATTTGGAACAGAGTTATTTTGAGGTGGGGAGGGGGAGTAGAACTCCTTAGCATCAGAGCGTGTTAATAATAATATAGGAAATACTAATGCTCTGATGGTCATTTCAAAAAATCCTTTCTTAGTGAGCACCTTAGAACTCCTTAGCATCAGAGCGTGTTAATAATAATATAGGAAATACTAATGCTCTGATGGTCATTTCAAAAAATCCTTTCTTAGTGAGCACCTAGAAACCAAGAGGAACATACATGGCAAATTTCAAGTTTGTAGGCTTTACGGTTCTGGAGATTTCATGATTGATGCGTGAGTGGTTTTCACTTATATATATATATATATAGATAAACAGTGGCACTAAGAGCAAAATACCCTAATTAAATCAACAGAATCTTGGCTCCTAGGGGAAAAAAAATAAACAGATGGGAAAGATTTACACTGGACTCCCAAATGGGGGGCAATGTAAACCGTTTCCTGCTCTACTGTCCAGAAAGTCTGATATGTACCCCAATTACCACTTTGCATTTTTAGTTACCCAATTTAGATTTTTTTAAAAAAACAATGTATTTCATTTGTAAGTTAGACTTTTGGGATTTCTTCTTTTTGCTCTCCTGTCAATGATGCCATCCAGCTATGCTCTGCATTGCCGGATGCAGAGCTGTGGTAGTGCGGTGGTTAGAGTGCAGTACTGCAGGCTACTTCTGCTGATCACCGGCTGCCAGCAATTTGGCAGATCGAATCCCACCAGGCTCAAGGTTGACTCAGCCTTCCAACCTTCCGAGGTGGGTAAAATGAGGACCCAGATTGTTGGGGGCAATATGCTAACTCTGTAAACTGCTTAGAGGGGCTGTAAAGCACTGTGAAGTGGTATTGTCGTGTCCCACTCCTCCGCTGACGGCCGGGTCAGGGAAATCCGAATCAGGCTTGCCTCTGCAGCTCTGCCCAAAGTCCTAGCAAAGTCCTCAGAGCAGGCAGGAGACCAGTAAGTGACTTCAGCAAGATAAGTTCGACTTTTGCCTGACTCAGAGACTGCCAGAAAGCAGATCCTTTATATAGGCCATGGGGTGTGGCTCCATGACTCAGCACTCATTAAGGCCTGCCCCTTCCTTCCTTCTGTTGCCTCCGCCTATCCAATCTTCTGATGCGAGGGTCACTCCAATCAGCTGTTGGTAATAAACCCTCCTCAGGCTCACATGCTGTGGAGGAGGGGGAGGGGTCTAGCTGCTCCGTTTGCCTGGGCATGGAGTCAGGGCTGGGGCTGGGAGGTGCTCCTTCTTCTGCAGTTTGTCTGGGCATGGAGCCAGGACTGGGGCCGGGAGGCATACATTCCTCCGTGTTCGGGAGCAGATAAGAAGGCCCCGGCTGCTCTGAGGGCGGGCAAGACACAACAGGTATGTAAGTCTAAGTGCTACTGCTATTGCCTGATGTTGGCCTGTTAGCATGGAGTTAGGGAGGGGGAGATCAGTGGGATGGGATAAGGGGAAGGTTAGCATGCGGAAACTAAACTATGCATCGTACCATCCCATCTTGGTCATTCCAAACTCACAGGAAAGAATGCAGAACCATGAAGCATACTAAGATAGGGACTGTTACCCAAAAAATTTGTTAGCATCTAACTGGACCCTCATTGATAACCAGGGGGGTGGATAGGAACAAGGGAATGTTAATCATATGCTTTGGGCATGGAAACCCCAGTTCCAGCTTTGCTTCTTCCATACACCACTTGGCTTTAGTAACAAATACTTTTGGCTAACCATGAGCCCAAGAGTCTTTCTTTTTTAACCAACCAAGTTAGAACAACAACTAGAAAAGTTATTGATAGTGTTCAACAAAGTCTTCAATAACTTTCTGGTGGTAACATCCGCTCTTCATTTATTATTAGCCAGAGAGTCAATTATGAAGCTGACCTGATTTAAGCCATTTTGAAGCTTCAGTGTTGCCACACTGGAGCTGAGGGATAGGGGAGGGGGGAATAGAGATTGCTTGGTGTTGTAGTCAAAACAAAATACGACCCGAACAATCTGGAACTGAACACACTCAAAACTGTAGAAATGGTGGTAGACTTTAGGAGAAACCCTTCCATACTTCCACCTCTCACAATACTAGACAACACAGTATCAACAGTAGAAACCTTCAAATTTCTAGGTTCTACCATATCGCAAGATCTAAAATGGACAGCTAACATCAAAAACGTCATCAAAAAAGGACAACAAAGACTATTCTTTCTGCGCCAACTGAGAAAGCTCAAACTGCCAAAGGAGCTGCTGATACAATTCTACAGAGGAATTATTGAGTCTGTCATCTGTACCTCCATAGCTGTCTGGTTTGACTCTGCCACCCAACAAGACAGACACAGACTTCAGAGGGTAATTAGAACTGCAGAAAAAACAATGGCTATCAACCTGCCTTCCATTGAGGACCAGCATACTGCACAAGTCAAAAAGAGGGCTGTGAAAATATCTACAGACCCCTCACATCCTGGGCATAAACTGTTTCAACTCCTCAAAACGACGCTATAGAGCACTGTACACCAAGACAACTAGACACAAGAACAGTTTTTACCAAAAAGCATGACTCTGCTAAACAAATAATTCCCTCAACACTGTCAAACTATTTACTAAGTCTGCACTACTATTAATCTTCTCATCATTCCCACCACCCATCTCCTTCCACTTATGACTGTATGACTGTAAACTTGTTGCTGGCTTCCTTAAGATTTATATTGATATTGTTTCCTGATTGTTATTTGTTCCCTATGATTATCATTAAGTGTTGTACCTTATGATTCTTGATGAAGGTATCTTTTCTTTTATGTACACTGAGAGGATATGCATCAAGACAAATTCTTTGTGTGTTCAATCACACCTGGCCAATAAAAAAAATTCTATTCTATTCTATTCTATTCTATTCTATTCTATTCTATTCTATTCTATTCTATTCTATTCTATTCTATTTTTTCTCTTGGGAACCAAGGACATTCTCATACCTGGTCAGACAGAGGAGGAGTGACGTTACCAGGCAACCAGACGGCAACCTGATTGGACCATGTGACTTATTGTTTGGGGAAGGGGGAAAACATTCCCTTTTAATTAAGTGAAAACCACGGGAACCTTCAGAGTCGGCTTTCACCAGAGCTGTGCCAATACGATATATCCGACAAAACAATTCTTTGAGGAATCCTCAGATCTGCCTCAGATTCTTGCTTGCTATGGGTGTATTACCTGACTCAGAGCTTGTTTAATAATCAGTCCAAATGATGAATGTTTCACTTCGTCCCTAGAGGATCAGCTAGTTGTCTCATCAAAAGGGCCATCATTCTCTCTGCTTCTTGCCTCTATCGGCCGGAATGATTGTGCGCGTTATCTGGACACGCAAGACATCAACAAACAGCACCGAGCTCCTAGTCGTGCAGATGGTAATGGGATTCAAAATTCATGTTTATTATATGGGGAACAGGCACTGGCTTGCTTCAAGCACTGCATTAGCACTCGAGACCATTAATTTTCATTATGATTTACATACAGAGAATATTAAAAGGTTTAAATTAATAAAGGAGAAGAAGCCGGTCTTGTGACTCAGCCGCGGAATGCTAATGCAAATCTTCTGGGTTAGCAGAGGTGATCTTGGTTGCTCCAAGTGTATTTATCTTCCACTTCTGAGGAGGATAAGCACGCTACATGTGCGTGTGTGCTCGCTGGAGGTTCTGGCAGCATTTCCCACATTAAGCTATTGAGTACCATTTTCATGTGCTTCAAAGGAAGCCAGAGTCATATAGAATGTTCTGAGGACTTTTGCCACCATTTTTTAACTTTTGAAGCTCATTGTAAGTACATATTGTTCAGGCTTGATGTAGATTCAGCCTAGATAAATTCAACCATGATCTTCCATATGTGGGACCATTTTTCACAAGCCCCACTCTTCCTCTCCTCTCCTCTCCTCTCCTCTCCACTTACTTTCCTTCCCCTCCCTTCTCCTCCCTTCTCCTATCCTGTCCTCTCTTCTTTTCCCTTCTTATCTCTTCTCCTCTCCTGTCCTCTCTTCTCCTCTTCTCCTCTCTCCTCTCCTCTCCTCTCCTCCTCTCTCTCTCCTCTCCTCTCCATTCCACTCCACTCCAATCCAATCCACTCCACTCTCCTTTCCCTCCCTTCCCTTTCCCTCCCTTCTCCTATCCTGTTCTCTCCTCTTCTCCGCTGCTCTCCTCTTCTCATCTGCTCTTCCCTTCCCTTCTCATCTCTTCTCCTCTCCTCTCCTGTCCCTCCCCACTCTTCTCCTCCTCACTGCTCTCCTCTCCTCTCCTCTCCTCTCCTCTCCTCTCCTCTCCTCTCCTCTCCTCTCCACTCCACTCCACTCATTTCATTTCATTTCATTTATTTGATTTTTATACCGCCCTTCTCCCGCTCACTTGTCTCTCTTTTTATATAATGCAAGATTAAAAACTTATTATAATTTGCCTAAAAATTTAAAATATATAGAAATTAAAACCCGTTTAAAATTAATAATAAAACTATAAAATCCATAAAATTTAAGCCAGCCTCCTTGTGTCTTCTTCACCAAAGGTCTCTAAGGTCAGGTATTTGGCGTAAACCCGGAGAAGTTCGTTCCAGAGTGTCCCCCACAGAAGGACCTTCCCTGGGGCCAGCCGACATTGCTTGGCGGACGGCACCCTGAGAAGTCCTCTCTGTGAGAGCGTAGTCAGAGGCATATGGTAACAGTAGGCGGTCCCGTAAGTACCCAGGCCCTAAGCCATGGGCGCTTTAAAGGTCATAACACCAAAGTGCACAAAAGCCACAGGTAGCCAGTGCAGTCTGCGCGGGAGGGTGTTACATAGATGACACTTCATCATCCACGCAGCTGCATTCTGGACTAGCTGAAGCCTTGAGTGCACCTCAAGGGAGCCCATGTGAGAGCATTACAATAATCCAAGAGAGGTAACAGTGCGTGAGTGACTGTGCACAAGGCATCCCGATCAAGGAAGGCGCAACTGCCGAACCAGGCGGACCTGGTGGAAGGCCCCTGGAGACGGAAAATGGTCTTCAAACGACAGCCGCTCATCCAGGAGGACACCTAAGTTGCGCACCCTATCCTTTGGGGCCAATAACTGCCTCCAACAGTCAGCTGCAGCTGCAGCTGACTGAATCAGATAATCCACAGCCACTCCGTCTTGGAGGGATTGAGCTTGACATTCCACTCTCCTCCTCCTTCCCTTCCCTTCCCTTCTCCTATCCTGTTCTCTTCTCTTCTCCACTGGTCGAGGCGCCGCCTATGACCACAGTCGTTTGGTTTGAATCACGCCTTTTTGTTTGAGCCAATCGGGTCGCCTTGCCGATTCCGCGCCTGATTGGCCGATTTGAATTTTCCGGGAAGGTTGGGCCGCTCGACAAACTTGAGCTAGGTGCCCTTTCTTCACCGCCGACATGTCGCGCCTTAAACTTGCAGCGTTGGCGCTGGTGTTGACCACCGCAGCTTCCGCATTCGTCTCTGTCCCCTTGTCGCTTTTCGGGCAGACCCTTCCTCATCTTCACCGTCTGATTCGGTCTGAACCTCCTCCTGGTGCACTGGGGTTGTGCCGCCTTTGGTGGGACAGGCTTTGCAGTGTCTCCGCCGCTTGGGTGGACATTTCATGTGCTCTGGCTTCGCCCAGAGCGGTGGCCAGCGTTAGGTTGCTCTTTGCTAGCAGCCGCCGCCGCAAACGGATGTCTCTGACCTCGGATGAGTTGCTCGAGGAGCACCTCGCCCAGGTCGCGTATCCGCAGTCCTTGGACGCTTTCAGGGCGCCATGTAGTCACCGGCGGATTCGCCTCCATCTGCCTTCGCCTCCAATTCAAACCGCCGCACGTATTTGGACGGCGTGGCGAAATGGTTTTTAGTAAAGTCTGTAGAGTTGGCCACGATACCGACACGGGCGTTGGCTCTGCCAGGGCTTCCGCGATATCAATGACCTCAGGACCACAGTGGCTTAAGAAATAAGCCCTTTGGTTATCTGAACTCCTTGCAGTTCGTTGGCTTTAGAAAGCTCAAACGGGTCATATACGCTCCCATTTCTCTTTAGCCGGGTCAAACGGTGCGGGCGGAGTGTAACTGGCCATCTCCGCTTTTCTGCCCTGTGTTTGCTGGGTTCGGGTCTATCGTGCTTCAGCTCGGTTCTGGTTCTCCTTAGCCTCGAAATCCCACCTTCGTCGCCAGTGTTAAGTTCTGGAAGTAACGAGGCTGGAGACCAGGGTAGTGACAACAGCTCTTTAATATATGGTGAACCCAGCAACAGGCTGGGGGAAAAACCTCTCCTTTTATACAGTTCTACTGGTGGCTTCGTCCAATCAGCAACGTGCTGATTTCCCGCCCAAATATTTAAAGGTATATACAAGAATACATAACACCTCTGCTTGTGTTTTGCATTTGGAACAGAGTTATTTTGAGGTGGGGAGGGGGAGTAGAACTCCTTAGCATCAGAGCGTGTTAATAATAATATAGGAAATACTAATGCTCTGATGGTCATTTCAAAAAATCCTTTCTTAGTGAGCACCTAGAAACCAAGAGGAACATACATGGCAAATTTCAAGTTTGTAGGCTTTACGGTTCTGGAGATTTCATGATTGATGCGTGAGTGGTTTTCCCTTATATATATATATCGATAAACAGTGGCACTAAGAGCAAAATACCCTAATTAAATCAACAGAATCTTGGCTCCTAGGGGAAAAAAAATAAACAGATGGGAAAGATTTACACTGGACTCCCAAATGGGGGGCAATGTAAACCGTTTCCTGCTCTACTGTCCAGAAAGTCTGATATGTACCCCAATTACCACTTTGCATTTTTAGTTACCCAATTTAGATTTTTTTAAAAAAACAATGTATTTCATTTGTAAGTTAGACTTTTGGGATTTCTTCTTTTTGCTCTCCTGTCAATGATGCCATCCAGCTATGCTCTGCATTGCCGGATGCAGAGCTGTGGTAGTGCGGTGGTTAGAGTGCAGTAATGCAGGCTACTTCTGCTGATCACCGGCTGCCAGCAATTTGGCAGATCGAATCCCACCAGGCTCAAGGTTGACTCAGCCTTCCAGCCTTCCGAGGTGGGTAAAATGAGGACCCAGATTGTTGGGGGCAATATGCTAACTCGTAAACTGCTTAGAGGGGCTGTAAAGCACTGTGAAGTGGTATTGTCGTGTCCCACTCCTCCGCTGACGGCCGGGTCAGGGAAATCCGAATCAGGCTTGCCTCTGCAGCTCTGCCCAAAGTCCTAGCAAAGTCCTCAGAGCAGGCAGGAGACCAGTAAGTGACTTCAGCAAGATAAGTTCGACTTTTGCCTGACTCAGAGACTGCCAGAAAGTAGATCTTTTATATAGGCCATGGGGTGTGGCTCCATGACTCAGCACTCATTAAGGCCTGCCCCTTCCTTCCTTCTGTTGCCTTCGCCTATCCAATCTTCTGATGCGAGGGTCACTCCAATCAGCTGTTGGTAATAAACCCTCCTCAGGCTCACATGCTGTGGAGGAGGGGGAGGGGTCTAGCTGCTCCGTTTGCCTGGGCATGGAGTCAGGGCTGGGGCCGGGAGGTGCTCCTTCTTCTGCAGTTTGTCTGGGCATGGAGCCAGGACTGGGGCCGGGAGGCATACATTCCTCCGTGTTCGGGAGCAGATAAGAAGGCCCCGGCTGCTCTGAGGGCGGGCAAGACACAACAGGTATGTAAGTCTAAGTGCTACTGCTATTGCCTGATGTTGGCCTGTTAGCATGGAGTTAGGGAGGGGGAGATCAGTGGGATGGGATAAGGGGAAGGTTAGCATGCGGAAACTAAACTATGCATCGTACCATCCCATCTTGGTCATTCCAAACTCACAGGAAAGAATGCAGAACCATGAAGCATACTAAGATAGGGACTGTTACCCAAAAAATTTGTTAGCATCTAACTGGACCCTCATTGATAACCAGGGGGGTGGATAGGAACAAGGGAATGTTAATCATATGCTTTGGGCATGGAAACCCCAGTTCCAGCTTTGCTTCTTCCATACACCACTTGGCTTTAGTAACAAATACTTTTGGCTAACCATGAGCCCAAGAGTCTTTCTTTTTTAACCAACCAAGTTAGAACAACAACTAGAAAAGTTATTGATAGTGTTCAACAAAGTCTTCAATAACTTTCTGGTGGTAACATCCGCTCTTCATTTATTATTAGCCAGAGAGTCAATTATGAAGCTGACCTGATTTAAGCCATTTTGAAGCTTCAGTGTTGCCACACTGGAGCTGAGGGATAGGGGAGGGGGGAATAGAGATTGCTTGGTGTTGTAGTCAAAACAAAATACGACCCGAACAATCTGGAACTGAACACACTCAAAACCATAGAAATGGTGGTAGACTTTAGGAGAAACCCTTCCATACTTCCACCTCTCACAATACTAGACAACACAGTATCAACAGTAGAAACCTTCAAATTTCTAGGTTCTACCATATCGCAAGATCTAAAATGGACAGCTAACATCAAAAACGTCATCAAAAAAGGACAACAAAGACTATTCTTTCTGCGCCAACTGAGAAAGCTCAAACTGCCAAAGGAGCTGCTGATACAATTCTACAGAGGAATTATTGAGTCTGTCATCTGTACCTCCATAGCTGTCTGGTTTGGCTCTGCCACCCAACAAGACAGACACAGACTTCAGAGGGTAATTAGAACTGCAGAAAAAACAATGGCTATCAACCTGCCTTCCATTGAGGACCAGCATACTGCACAAGTCAAAAAGAGGGCTGTGAAAATATCTACAGACCCCTCACATCCTGGGCATAAACTGTTTCAACTCCTCAAAACGACGCTATAGAGCACTGTACACCAAGACAACTAGACACAAGAACAGTTTTTACCAAAAAGCATGACTCTGCTAAACAAATAATTCCCTCAACACTGTCAAACTATTTACTAAGTCTGCACTACTATTAATCTTCTCATCATTCCCACCACCCATCTCCTTCCACTTATGACTGTATGACTGTAAACTTGTTGCTGGCTTCCTTAAGATTTATATTGATATTGTTTCCTGATTGTTATTTGTTCCCTATGATTATCATTAAGTGTTGTACCTTATGATTCTTGATGAAGGTATCTTTTCTTTTATGTACACTGAGAGCACATGCACCAAGACAAATTCCTTGTGTGTCCAATCACACTTGGACAATAATGAATTCTATTCTATTCTATTCTATTCTATTCTATTCTATTCTATTCTATTTTATTCTATTCTATTCTATTCTATTTTTTCTCTTGGGAACCAAGGACATTCTCATACCTGGTCAGACAGAGGAGGAGTGACGTTACCAGGCAACCAGACGGCAACCTGATTGGACCATGTGACTTATTGTTTGGGGAAGGGGGAAAACGTTCCCTTTTAATTAGGTGAAAACCACGGGAACCTTCAGAGTCGGCTTTCACCAGAGCTGTGCCAATACGATATATCCGACAAAACAATTCTTTGAGGAATCCTCAGATCTGCCTCAGATTCTTGCTTGCTATGGGTGTATTACCTGACTCAGAGCTTGTTTAATAATCAGTCCAAATGATGAATGTTTCACTTCGTCCCTAGAGGATCAGCTAGTTGTCTCATCAAAAGGGCCATCATTCTCTCTGCTTCTTGCCTCTATCGGCCGGAATGATTGTGCGCGTTATCTGGACACGCAAGACATCAACAAACAGCACCGAGCTCCTAGTCGTGCAGATGGTAATGGGATTCAAAATTCATGTTTATTATATGGGGAACAGGCACTGGCTTGCTTCAAGCACTGCATTAGCACTCGAGACCATTAATTTTCATTATGATTTACATACAGAGAATATTAAAAGGTTTAAATTAATAAAGGAGAAGAAGCCGGTCTTGTGACTCAGCCGCGGAATGCTAATGCAAATCTTCTGGGTTAGCAGAGGTGATCTTGGTTGCTCCAAGTGTATTTATCTTCCACTTCTGAGGAGGATAAGCACGCTACATGTGCGTGTGTGCTCGCTGGAGGTTCTGGCAGCATTTCCCACATTAAGCTATTGAGTACCATTTTCATGTGCTTCAAAGGAAGCCAGAGTCATATAGAATGTTCTGAGGACTTTTGCCACCATTTTTTAACTTTTGAAGCTCATTGTAAGTACATATTGTTCAGGCTTGATGTAGATTCAGCCTAGATAAATTCAACCATGATCTTCCATATGTGGGACCATTTTTCACAAGCCCCACTCTTCCTCTCCTCTCCTCTCCTCTCCTCTCCTCTCCTCTCCTCTCCTCTTCACTTACTTTCCTTCCCCTCCCTTCTCCTCCCTTCTCCTATCCTGTCCTCTCTTCTTTTCCCTTCTTATCTCTTCTCCTCTCCTCTCCTGTCCCTCCCCTCTCTTCTCCTCTTCTCACTCCTCTCCTCTCCTCTCCTCTCCTCTCCTCTCCACTCCACTCCACTCCACTCCACTCCACTCTCCTTTCCCTCCCTTCCCTTCCCCTCCCTTCTCCTATCCTGTTCTCTCTTCTCTTCTCCGCTGCTCTCCTCTTCTCATCTGCTCTTCCCTTCCCTTCTCATCTCTTCTCCTCTCCTCTCCTGTCCCTCCCCACTCTTCTCCTCCTCACTGCTCTCCTCTCCTCTCCTCTCCTCTTCACTCCACTCCACTCCACTCCACTCTCCTTCCCCTCCCTTCCCTTCCCCTCCCTTCTCCTATCCTGTTCTCTCTTCTCTTCTCCACTGCTCTCCTCTTCTCATCTGCTCTTCCCTTCCCTTCTCTTCTCTTCTCTTCTCTTCTCTTTCTTCTCTTCTCTTCTCCTCTTCTCTCCTCTCCTCTCCTTCCCTTCTCCTCTCCTCTTCTGTCCTTCTCCACTCCTCTCCTTTTCTCTGCTCTCCTCTCCTTCCCCTCCCTTCCCCCTACTCTCCTCTACTCTCCTCTGCTCTCCCTTCTGCCCTCGCCTCTTCTTTCCTTCCCTCCCCATTACTTCTCTGGAAAGAAGGTGATATCAGTTTTTAAGACCCACCTTGAAGGCTGATTATTATTTCCCCTTCTTCTCCTTTCATTTAGCTCTGAAAGGAGAGTCAGAGATGGGAAATTGTGACAGTTTAATGGGGAAGAACAACCCTAGCTTTCAAATTATTTATTGATGTATAATGATGTGTGAATATGATCATGCTACCTCACTATCTCAATTTCTTTTAATGTTATATTCCATCCATAAAAAAAAATAATTACAAAAAGCTAAAACCACCAAAAAATTAAGAAGGCAAAACATTGACTAAAATAGGGAAATATCAAGAATCTATTTAATTTAGATGCGTGTTGAACTTGTCATAGTCTGAGCCGAGATATTTGGGGGGGTTTGAATCTTCTACAACATAAGAGTTCAATGTGGAGAGTACTTTTGTGGGGGGAAAGATATATGCTATGAAGTATTAATTATCATACATTAGTATCTAACTTTCTCATTATGCAAGACCTTTAACTTCTTAAACTTCTGCAATAATTTCTAACTGTCTTTTTGCTTCAGAAAATAATTACTTTCATGATTCAACTTTTTCTTTTTTAAAACAAGATATTCAAGAAAAGAGAACAGAATATAGAGACATATTCTCTCCCTCCCTCCTTCCCTCCCTCTCCCTATCCTGTTCTCTCTCTCTTCTCCGCTGCTCTCCTCTTCTCATCTGCTCTTCCCTTCCCTTCTCATCTCTTCTCCTCCTCTCCTCCCTCCCACTCTTCTCCTCCTCACTGCTCTCCTCTTCTCCTCTCCTCTTCACTCCACCCACTCCACTCCACTCTCCTTCCCTCCTTCCTTCCTCCTTCTCCTATCCTGTTCTCTCTTCTCTTCTCCACTGCTCTCCTCTTCTCATCTGCTCTTCCTTCCTTCTCTTCTCTTCTCTCTCTCTCTTCTCTTCTCTCTCTCTCTCTCTCTCTCCTCTCCTTCCCTTCCTCTCCTCTCCTCTTCTGTCCTTCTCCACTCCTCTCCTCTCTCTCCTCCTCTCCTTCCCCTCCCTTCCCCCTACTCTCCTCTACTCTCCTCTGCTCTCCCTTCTGCCCTCGCCTCTTCTTTCCTTCCCTCCCCATTACTTCTCTGGAAAGAAGGTGATATCAGTTTTTAAGACCCACCTTGAAGGCTGATTATTATTTCCCCTTCTTCTCCTTTCATTTAGCTCTGAAAGGAGAGTCAGAGATGGGAAATTGTGACAGTTTAATGGGGAAGAACAACCCTAGCTTTCAAATTATTTATTGATGTATAATGATGTGTGAATATGATCATGCTACCTCACTATCTCAATTTCTTTTAATGTTATATTCCATCCATAAAAAAAAATAATTACAAAAAGCTAAAACCACCAAAAAATTAAGAAGGCAAAACATTGACTAAAATAGGGAAATATCAAGAATCTATTTAATTTAGATGCGTGTTGAACTTGTCATAGTCTGAGCCGAGATATTTGGGGGGGTTTGAATCTTCTACAACATAAGAGTTCAATGTGGAGAGTACTTTTGTGGGGGGAAAGATATATGCTATGAAGTATTAATTATCATACATTAGTATCTAACTTTCTCATTATGCAAGACCTTTAACTTCTTAAACTTCTGCAATAATTTCTAACTGTCTTTTTGCTTCAGAAAATAATTACTTTCATGATTCAACTTTTTCTTTTTTAAAACAAGATATTCAAGAAAAGAGAACAGAATATAGAGAC